>NC_074686.1:16693775-16778775 GCF_029448725.1 Salvelinus fontinalis
TATCCTATCATCCACCCTATCATCTATCCTGTTATCTATCCTATCATCCACCCTATCATCCACCCTATCATCTATCATGTTATCTATCCTATCATCCACCCTATCATCTATCCTGTTATCTATCCCATTATCCACCCTATCATCTATCCTGTTATCTATCCTATCATCCACCCTATCATCCATCATATCATCTATTCTATCATCCACCCTATCATCCACCCTATCATCTATCCTGTTATCTATCCTATCATCCACCCTATCATCTATCATGTTATCTATCCTATCATCCACCCTATCATCTATCCTGTTATCTATCCTATCATCCACCCTATCATCTATCCTGTTATCTATCCTATCATCCACCCTATCATCCACCCTATCATCTATCCTGTCATCTATCCTATCATCCACCCTATCATCTATCCTATCATCCACCCTATCATCCACCCTATCATCTATCCTGTCATCTATCCTATCATCCACCCTATCATCCACCCTATCATCCACCCTATCATATATCCTGTCATCTATCCTATCATCCACCCTATCATCTATCCTGTTATCTATCCTATCATCCACCCTATCATCCATCCTATCATCTACCCTATCATCCATCATATCATCTATCCTATCATCACCCCTATCATCCACCCTATCATCAACCCTATCATCCATTTATTATCCATCCTTCACCCCTCCTCTTGTTTTGACTGAGGACACACCTCCTGCTACTCCTTTTAATTTCGCTTCTCCCATGACTGTCACGTTTGCTCCCACTCCCCCTCAAGGCCACCAGGCTACTCATCATTACACCCACCTGTCACCATCGTTACGCGCACCAGCGCTTCATCAGACTCATCTGGAATCCATCACGTCATTGATTGCCTCCCTTATATCTGTCACTTCCTCAGTTTCATTCCCGTGTCTGCATTGATGCTGTTTTGTTTCTCTTGTCCAGATTTTGTTGTTAAGTTTCATGTCTATTTATTATTAAATCCTCACCCTGTACTTGCTTCCCGTCTCCCAGCGTCTGTGGTTACGAAACCGTTACAATTACAGAGAAAACCGGGATTGTTTGTGATTTTGTTTTCATATACCTGTTCTCAGTTGACATTGACTTAGGATTAGGAGTGCTGATTGCACATTACAAGGCCAGACTCAGCTCTGAATGAGATTAAAAGGATTCCTTCTTTCCCTCAGCTCTCTCCCACAGACAAGGTCAAAAATACCAAACAAAGTGAATGGAGAATGCAGTTTTTGTAAGAAGGAATGTTTGACTGGTATGTATGTATGTGTGTGTGTGTGTGTGTGTGTGTGTGTGTGTGTGTGTGTGTGTGTGTGTGTGTGTGTGTGTGTGTGTGTGTGTGTGTGTGTGTGTGTGTGTGTGTGTGTGTGTGTGTGTGTGTGTGTGTGTGACTGTCCTACTGTGTGTGCATGTGTACATCCTTGATCAAATATTAAACCAGTCAACCGTGACAAAGCCTAGTAATTCTCAAGTGGTTCATTTGATGAGTGTTCAAAGACGTTGGCACTCAGTTCATTTTTTTCAAAATACACTGAAAACATCACAATTACATAATCCATACAGATAAAAACAACAATGCGATGTGAAAACAAGTCGATATCGGGTTTAAATAATGTCTGCAATATCAATATACCGGATTTTTCTCACTATTACTTTGAACAAAATCCAGACGTCAATATTCTTGTAAAATATCTGAATTTCTGAATTTGCGAATAATTCTGATTAATCACAGCAAATACTACGATTAACTCGATAAAGAAATGTAGTTTGACTGCCCTAGTATGTATATGCAATATTATAGTTACATTTCTGTAGCTCAGTTATAAATATTTTACATTGCATACAATATCAACTCCATGCTGTTATTACATGCAATCAACTACACCAGAATTAAACTACGTTCTACAGTTGTCTTTATTAACTTGCAATTATCCTTGCATGTTTTATATCTGCAATTACCATGACCATCTGGACAATTACATTCTGGTTACCAAAGTAATTACAGGGTATATACAAGTCAAAAGGAGAAACTCAATATTGAACTCAATATGAACTGAATTATTTTGTGGTCCATTCACTTACTAGCCTAAATTAATTTCCTCATTCCAGGGTTCAAGATCATATCTTTCTAAAGCTAAATTCAACAGTTTTGGATTTGTAGAAGTAGATATGTATGTCATTGAACGCAGCCTCCTTGGGCATCAGTGAAATCAATTTCCTAACAAAGGCCCTTTCAACAATTTAACTAGGTTTAATAGTCAAGGCTAGGCTCAAAGCAGGATGGAAATTGAATTGATGGAGATAGCAGAGGTCCCCATTCTGCTGATGAGCCAATTGAATCAGCTAGGCCTTGAAGTGTATGTGTGTGTGTGTGTGTGTGTGTGTGTGTGTGTGTGTGTGTGTGTGTGTGTGTGTGTGTGTGTGTGTGTGTGTGTGTGTGTGTGTGTGTGTGTGTGTGTGTGTGTGTGTGTGTGTGTGTGTGTGTGTGTGTGTGTGTGTGTGTGTGTGTGTGTGTGTGAGAGAGAGAGAGAGAGAGAGTGCATGTGTGTGTGTGTAGTCTGACAATGCATTATATATCACAATATCACAGATTCCCAGTCCTTGAGGTCCATAGAGTTTGCAGTTTGTTCTCTGCCCCAAAAAGTTAAATCAGTGATTACATGGCTAGAGAGAATATTTATTCTCTAAGAAACTTTAGGCTGTCTCTGTAACTCACTATTTGATTCATTGCTACCCATATTAAAAACAAACTCCTCCTGCTTATAGTGCAGAAAAATGCTGCATCTTTCTATGTAACTCATTTTTATTTAAATACTTTCTTTACAGAAAAGCCTAGTTAGAATGCCACACTTTCTGCCTCTCTCCATGACTCATTTGGTCTAAATTTGACTTATTATTATAGAAAATACATTTTGATTTCCCAGTGTGAGGAATGCAGTAGCTGTTATTTCTCTTGCTCTGTGGAGAGGAGGGAAGTGGCTGTGATGCAGTGCTTATAAATGCTTATCATTGAGGGAGCATTATACAGCTCAGTGTCTGCTGTCTCCATGTGGACTTGTAACATTTTAATCCCCACAACACTGGGACGACATTCCACTCCCCACTTTTCTACTTTTGTTGATGTTTTGGAACCATGCTGTGCATGACAAATAGGATCCCACGTGTTAGTGCGTCTATCTGTATGTGTGTGTTTGTGTATGTATCATTTGATTGCGTATGTGTGTGTGTGTGTGTGCCTGTGATTTTGTGATTTGAGGAATCAGCCAAGCCATTAAAAGAGGACATGGTACCTATTGCACTATGAAGCCGGCACAACTTACAAACACTACATGCATACACATTGATAGGCGTGACGCGCACACTCACGCACTCATGTACGCAAACACACACAAGTATAATTAAACATCACACACTGTGTAGCCAATGCACATGTTTTTCACATTTCTGTCAGAATGACATGACTAGAGGAGCCAGGCTATGGAGTATAATACTGTTGATTATGTTGAATTGTTTCCTTTAGTAAGAGAGTGTAGAAAACAATGGGATCTCTTTGTTTTCACCCAGATTAATGTTCTGCATCTCTCTCTCTCTCTCTCTCTCTCTCTCTCTCTCTCTCTCTCTCTCTCTCTCTCTCTCTCTCTCTCTCTCTCTCTCTCTCTCTCTCTCTCTCTCTCTCTCTCTCTCTCTCTCTCTCTCTCTCTCTCTCTCTCTCTCTCTCTCCTCTCTCTCTCTCTCTCTCTCTCTCTCTCTCTCTCTCTCTCTCTCCTCCTCTCTCTCTCTCTCTCTCTCTCTCTCTCTCTCTCTCTCTCTCTCTCTCTCTCTCTCTCTCTCTCTCTCTCAACCACTATGTCATGTCTGTTCCTCCCTCTCTCAACCACTATGTCATGTCTGTTCCTCCCTCTCTCAACCACTATGTCATGTCTGTTCCTCCCTCTCTCAACTACAATGTCATGTCGGTTCTGCCCTCTCGCAACCACTATGTTTTGTTTGTGTGTGTGAGAGAGAGTGTATGTGTGTGTGCGTAGTCTGACAATGCATTATATATCACACAAGGAATTATCCAATATCACAGATCCCTAGTCCTTGAGGGCCATAGAGTTTGCAGTTTTTTCTCTGACCCAAAAAGTACAATAATTGATTACATGGCTAGAGAGAATGTTCCTTCTCTCTGACACTTTAGGCTTTGTCTGTAACTCACATTTTGGATTCATTGCTACCCATATTAAAAACAAACTTCTGTTGCTTATAGTGCAAAAAAAATGCTGCATCTTTCTATGTAACTCATTTTCATTTAAATACTTCCCATCACAAGATGGCGCCGATAGAGACGGCAGCTTCGCTTCAAGTCCTTAGGAAACTGTGCAGTTTTTAGTTTTTTTAATGTATTATTTCTTACATTGTTAGCCCAGAAAACCTAAAGTGTTATTACATATGGCCGGGAAGAACTATTGGGTATCAGAGAGACGTCAACTTACCAGCACAACCAGCAGTACGACCAGGAATACGACATTCCAAAAAAGGATCCTTTGTCTGCACCTCCCAGGGCATTTGGACTGATTCCATAGGCCGACCCAAAACAATGCTGTCGGAGGAGAGGATCCCAGAGCGGTCTTCTAGTGAGGCTTCGGATGTGCGGACACCACCCACCACTCTAAAAATATTACTCGCTAATGTCCAGTTTGTAGTTAACTTCTTGCGAATATAGGGGGTGCTGTTTCGCATTAGCATAATTTGCTCTACAGATTAAACTGCCTAGTACTCAATTCTTGCTCGTACAATATGCATATTATTATTATTATTGGATAGAAAACACTCTCTAGTTTCTATAGCCGTTGGAATTTTGTCTCTGAGTGAAACAGAACTCCTTCTACAGCACTTTTCATGATAGGGAGTCAGATTTCAGACATCTTGGCCCCTGATCTGGAGTCAGTTTAAAGGTCCCTGTAAATGCTATGGAGAAACAGACACTTCTTACGTCTTCCCCTGGATGTCAGTACGTGATGACGCTTTGAATGGAGTCGATTGCGCAATCAGTGCCTCTATAAATCACCAAATACCGGAAGTAACTTCCTTTGGCTGCCTGCGCCTGACGCACGAAGGACGTCGGACTCGCCTCCTTCCAACCTTTTGTTTAGCCAGTAATATTTCTCCGGTCATGTTTCTTACTCGTTATAGGTGTTAACAACATCATAAGGTAGTTAATTTGAACCGTTTTATAGCAATTTATATCCGTTTAGTGCGATTTTGAGGCATTTCTTTATGAGACACTTTGAACCGCTGGGCACGTTTCCAGTTCATGCCGAACGTTAGTGGGCATTTCCACATGGCAAGAGGACAGCTTTCGACCAAAAGACGATTAGACCCAAGAAAGGATTCATTGCCCAAGATTCTGATGGAAGAACAGCTCAAAGTAAGAACAATTTATTATGATAAATTGTGTTTCTGTCAAAAACTGTGAAACGCTTATGCCGCCATTTTGTTAGGTGTAGCTTCGCTTGGCGCAACCTGTATTGAAAAGTAAGGATAATTAAAAAAATGTAATTCAGCGATTGTATTAAGAATTAAATTGTCTATCAATCGCTGTCCACCCTGTATTTTTTTGTCAAGTTTATGAGTATTTATGTATAAGACTAAATCACTGTCTAATATGGCGCACGACATTTTCTGACCAGCTGGGCTACTTTTGTCATTGTCTAACCATGATTTTGGTGGCTAAATATGCACATTTTCGAAAAAACTCTATATGTATGTTGTAATATGATGTTACAGGAGTGTCATCTGAAGAATTCTGAGAAGGTTAGTGAAAAAATTAATATATTTTGGCGATGATTACGTTATCGCTCTCTTTGGCTAGAATCAATGCTCTGGTAAAGTTTGCACATATGGTATGCTAATATAACGATTTATTTTGTTTTCGCTGTAAGACACTTAGAAAATCTGAAATGTTGTCTGAATTCACAAGATCTGTGTCTTTCCATTGCTGTGAGTTGTGTATTTTTAAGAAATGTTTTATGATTAGTAATTAGGTAATACACGTTGCTCTGTATTTTTTCTAGTCGAGTTGTGATGGTGGGTGCAATTGTAAACTATGATTTATACCTGAAATATGCACATTTTTCTAACAAAACCTATCCTATACCATAAATATGTTATCAGACTGTCATCTGATGAGTTTTTTTCTTGGTTAGTGGCTATCAATATCTTAGTTTAGCCGAATTGGGGATAGCTACTGGTGTTGAGAGAAAATGGTGGACAAGAAAAATGGTGATTTTTGCTAACGTGTTTAGCTAATAGATTTACATATTTTGTCTTCCCTGTAAAACATTTAAAAAATCTGAAATGGTGGCTTTATTCACAAGATCTGTATCTTTCATTAGGTGTCTTGGACTTGTGATTTAATGATATTTAGATGCTACTATTAAATTGTGACGCTATGCTAGCGATGCTAATCAGTGTGGGGGGGGGGGGGGGGTGCACCCGGAACCGGGGTAGATACTCGTGAAAGGTTAACATAGAATTAAAGATACATTTTTTCTTAGCTTCTTGCCGCACGGATCCCTTTAGCGCACATATGTCAGAGTCAAGGCCCGCGGGCCACATCCGGCCCGCGAGAAGGTTTTTTACGGCCCCTGGGATGATCTTGATTTATTATTAGAACCGGCCCGCAGACCGCAGCAAGCCGGCAGCCCGCAGATCTTTTACACGCACCAATACTACATTTCCCACAATGCAACGGTGACGCACCGAGCAGTAGGCTGCTTCATTTCAATATTTATTGGCACAGCAGTCGTCAGCATCACAGTAAAATTAACTTTCAGATACCCATCAAAAATGGCAAAACGGAAGGTGGACACTGAGAACCGGGGGTTTCAAACAAGGTGGGAGTCGGAGTATATGTTCACGGAGGTAGCTGGAAAACCTGTGTGTCTTCTGTGTGGAGAAAGTGTGGCGGTACTGAAAGAGTATAATCTGAGACGACATTATGAAACGAAACACGCGGACAAAAACAAGAATATGGACATGGAACAAAGGCTACAAAAGGCAGAGGAATTAAAACGAGGCCTCAAATCTCGACAGGCTCTGTTCAAAAAAGCCAAATCACAAGGCCAGGCTGCTGTCAAGGCCAGTTTTATTTTGGCAGAAGAGATCGCTAAATCAGCCCGGCCATTTACGGAGGGGGATTTCATCAAAAACTGCATGATTAAAGTTTGTGACGAAGTTTGCCCAGAAAAAAGGCAACTCTTTTTAAATGTGAGTCTGAGCAGAAACACCATTGCCGAGAGAGTAGACCAGTTGTCCATCAATCTAAAAGAGCAGCTTGTGAAAAAGGGAAAAGATTTCATTGCATATTCCTTGGCTGTGGATGAGAGCACCGACATTTCTGACATTGCCCAGTTGTCAATTTTCATCCGCGGAGTGGACTCCAGCCTAAGCGTGACAGAGGAGTTTTTGGCTTTACGTCCTATGCATGGCACAACTACGGGGCATGATTTGTATGAAGAGGTGTCAAGATGTGTAAATGAGATGGAGCTGCCTTGGGAAAAACTCGTGGGTTTGACAACCGACGGAGCACCTGCGATGTGTGGACACAGGAGCGGACTGGTGGCGAAGATACGGGAAAAGATGCAAGAGGAAAACGCGACAGGTGAGCTGACAGCTTATCATTGTATCATACACCAGGAAGCGTTGTGCGGTAAAGCCTTGAAAATGGAGCATGTAATGAGCATCATCACGCGCACAGTTAACTTTATCAGAGCCAAAGGTTTGAATCACCGCCAGTTCAAGGCATTTCTGACGGAGTTAGAAACGGAGCATGGTGATTTGCCTTATCACACAGAGGTGCGATGGCTAAGCCAGGGAAAGGTGCTTCAAAGATGTTTCGAGCTTCGTGAGGAGATTTGTCTGTTCTTGGACAGCAAAGGGAAAGACACAACACAACTCCGAGACGAAATGTTTCTGTGTGAAATGGCTTTTCTGTGTGACATTACGAGTCCTCTGAATGCAATGAACTTGCAGCTGCAGGGTCGGGATCATGTCATCTCTGATATGTACAGTACAGTGAAGGCATTTAAAACCAAACTGACTCTGTGGGAGACGCAGATGCGTAAAGAAAATTTGAGCCACTTTCCCAGCTGCCAGACCATGAAAGAGAAGCTCTCTACCAGTGCGTCCCCGAGCGCACAGTTGGCTGATAAAATAGGTATGCTTGCCGCTGACTTTCGACGCCGATTTGCTGACTTTGAAGCACAAAAAAGCAGGTTGGAACTGCTCGGTAACCCATTTGCTGTTGACGTGGAAAGCTCACCACCAAACCTCCAAATGGAGTTGATTGACCTCCAATGCAATGATGCACTGAGGGCAAAATATGCGGCAGTGGGTGCTGCGGAGTTCGCCCGTTTCCTCCCCGACACAATGCCCCAGCTGCGCATCCAGGCTGCTCAAACGTTGTCTATGTTTGGCAGCACATACCTGTGTGAACAACTGTTTTCTTTGATGAACCTGAACAAAACATCACACAGAAGTCGACTTACTGCTGAACACCTCCACTCAATTCTGAGGATTTCCTCAGCTCAGAGCCTTACCCCGAACATTGATGAACTTGTGGAAAAGATGGGACACCACCAAGTATCACCCTCAACCTCAAACAAGTGAACATTACTGTGCAATCACATATTTAGAGTTTTTACTCAGTTCAAGTTTAAAAGTTAAAGTTTAATATTTGTTTTCACTGCATGTTACTTCTCCTTAAACAAAGTGTTGTTTTTGATTAATAGATTTTTGCACTTTATTTTATTGTATTTCAATCCAATTATATTTTAAAAATATTTCAGTTGAGTGGATGATAGAAAATTGCTATTATTGTTTTTTTCTTTGAAGTAAATTTAGCCCACTTTTGCTAAAATAGAAAATATAGGCTACTGATGGTGCCTTGAATACCGGTTTCTTTCATTTAATGTTCATGTTATGGGGATTTTTATATAAAGGAAATTTGTCTTTTGTGTCTGTTGAAAATTAAAGATTACTGACAGAGCCATAAGAAAATATTGCTTTATTTATCTGATCATATTGGAATATATTTGTTAGGTTTTCAGTAGGTTCAATTAGGTTCACTAGACTATATGCGTCATTTAAAAAATGTTCAATGAACATTCGAACAGTCCGGCCCTCGGCTTGTAGCTAAATTTTTTATTTGGCCCTCCGTCCATTTGACTTTGACACCCCTGCTTTAGCGGGATCATTTTCGTAAACAACCTCTGAATTGCAGAGCGCCAAATTCAAAAATAATACCAAAAATATTATAATCATGGTATCACAAGTGAAATATACCAAAACACAGCTTAGCTTGTTGTTAATCCAACTATCGTGTCAGATTTTGAAAATATGCTTTACAGCTAAAGCAATCCAAGCGTTTGTGAGCGTATCAATCACTGCTAGAACAGTTAGCCTTAAATTAGCTTGGTCACGAAAGTCAGAAAAGCAATAAAATGAATCGCTTACCTTTGATAATCTTCGGATGTTTGCTCTCACGAGACTCCCAGTTACACAATAAATGTTATTTTTGTTCGATAAAGATTAGTTTTATAACCAAAAACCGCCATTTGGTTTGCGCGTTATGTTCAGAAAACCACAAGCTCGTTCCGGTCCTGAAGGGCAGACGAAAATTCCCCAAATAATCCGTAATGTTCGTAGAAACATGTCAAAGGTTTTTTATAATCAATCCTCAGGTTGTTTTTAACATACATAATCGATCATATTTCAACCGGACGGTAAACTGTTCAATACTACAGAGAAAGAAAATGTCGAACCACATCTCTCCTGCGCAGGAACTAATCAAAGGACACCTGACACGTTTTGATAAATGTCGCTAATTTTTCAAAATAAAAGCTTGAAACTATGTCTAAAGCCTGGTCACAGCCTGAGGAAGCCATTGGAGAAGGAATCTGGTTGATACCCCTTTAAATGGAGGAGGGGCAAGCAATGGAACAGGGATAAAATAAAACATAAATGCCTTTCCGGGTTGGAGTTCCTCAGGTTTCCGCCTGCAAAATCAGTTCTGTTATAGTCACAGACAATATTTTGACAGTTTTGGAAACTTTAGAGTATTTTCTATCATAATCTGTCAATTATATGCATATTCTAATATCTGAGCCTGAGAAATAGTCCGTTTACCTTGGGAATGTTAATTTTCCAAACATAAAAATTCTGCCCCCTAGCTGAAAGAAGTTAATGCAACCGCTGTGTCAGATTTCAAAAAGCTTTACGGCAAAACACAATATTCAATTGTCTGAAAACAGCGTTCAGCCACAAAAGCGAGCCATACAGTTACCCGCCAAATTGTGCAGTCAACAAAACTCATAAAAAGCATTATAAATCTTCACGTACCTTTGTTGATCTTCGTCGGAATGCACTCCCAGGACTCCCACTTCCACAAGAAATGTTCGTTTTGTTCGGTAATGTCCATCATTTATGTCCAAATAGCTATTTTTGTAGCGTGTTTGGTAAACAAATCCAACGTCAGGAAGCGTGTTCACTAAAAGCTGACGAAATGTCCAAAAGTTCCGTAACAGTCAGTAGAAACATGTCAAACGATGTATTGAATCAATATTTTGAATGTTTTTAACATAAATCTTGAATAACGTTCCAACCGGAGAATTACATTGACTACAGATGAGCGATGGAATGTGAACGCGCATGGTCAAAGAATGGTCAGGTCATGGCAGACCTGACTAATTCCCCTCTCATTCGCCCCCCCTTCACAGTAGAGGCATCAGACAAGGTTCTACAGACTGTTGACATCTAGTGGAAGCAAGCCGTAGGAAGTGCAAACTCATCCATATCTCGCTGTGATTTCAATAGGATCTTGGTTGAAAATCGACCAGCCTCAGAATTTCCACTTCCTGTTTGGATTTTTTCTCAGGTTTTTGCCTGCCATTTGAGTTCTGTTATACTCACAGACATAATTTAAACAGTTTTAGAAACTTCAGAGTGTTTTCTATCCAATACTGATAATAATATGCATATATTAACAACTATGACTGAGGAGCAGGCCGTTTACTCTGGGCACCTCTGTGCACCTTTCATCCAAGCTACTCAATACTGCCCCTGCAGCCATAAGAAGTTAACCCTCGCAAGGCTGCCGGCCCAGACAGCATCCCTATCCACGTCCTCAGAGCATGTGCAGACCACCTGGCTGGTGTGTTTACGGAAATATTCATTCAATCCCTATACCGTTCTACTTTCCCCATATGCTTCAAGATGGCCTCCATTGTTCCTGTTCCCAAGATAGCTAAGGTAAATTAACTAAATGACTATTGCCCCGTAGCACTCACTTCTGTCATCATGAAGTTCTTTGATAGACTAGTCAAGGATCATATCACCTCCACCTACCTGTTACCCTAGACCCACTACAATTTGCTTACTTCCCCAATAGGTCCACAGACGATGCAATCACCATCACACTGCACACTGCCTTATCCCATCTGGAGAAGAGGAATACCTATATAAGAATGCTGTTCATTGACTACAGCTCAGCATTCAACACCATAGTACCCTCCAGGCTCATCATTACGCTTGAAAACCTGGGTCTCGTCCCCGCCCTGTGCAACTGGGTCCTGGACTTCCTGACAGGCCAACCCCCAGCTGGTGAAGGTAGGAAACAACATCTCCAATCCGCTGATTGTTCCGCTCAACACTGGAACTCCACAAGGGTGCGTTCTCAGCCCTCTACTGTACTCCCTGTTCACCCTCAACTGCGTGGCCATGCACGCCTCCAACTCAATCATCAAGTTTTCAGATGACACTACAGTGGTAGGCTTGATTACCAACAATGACGAGACAGCCTACGGGGAGGAGGTGAGGGCACTCGGAGTGTGGTGTCAGGAAAATAACCTCTCACTTAATGTCAGCAAAATAAAAAAGATGATCGTGGATTTCAGGAAACAGCAAAGGGAGCACCCCCCTATCCACCTCAATGGGACAGCAGCGGAGAAGGTGGAACGTTTTAAGATCCTCTGTGTACATATCACCGACAAACTGAAAAAGTCCACGCACACAGACAGTGTGGTGAAGATGGCGCAACAGCGCCTCTTCAACTTCAGGAGGCTAAAAAAATGTGACTTGCCAACACCTACAACACCCAATGTCACAGGTGGCAAAACGATCATCAAGGACAATAACCACCCGAGCCACTACCTGTTCACCCCACTTCCATCCAGAAGGCTAGGTCAGTACAGGTGCATCAAAGCTGGAACAGAGAGATTGAAAAACAGCTTCTATCTCAATGCCATCAGATTGTTAAACAGCCACCACTAGCACAGAGAGACAGCTGTCTACCTACAGATTTGATATCATTTGAAACTTTAATAAATGGAACACTATTCACTTTAATAATGCCACTTTAACCTGTTGGGGATGGGGGCGCTGTTTAGACTATTTATGCTAATGTGGCTAATTTTTTAAACGGCTTCCCACAAAATCCTTGATCGTACAATATGCATATTATTATTATTATTGGATAGAAAACAGTCTATAGTTTCTATAGGAGTTGAAATTTTGTCTCTAAGTGGAACAGAGCCCATTCTACAGCAATTTCCCTGACATGGAGTCAGATTTGAGAAATGTTGGGCACTTTTCTGAAGTCAGTTAAAAGGGCACTGTCGTTGCTATGACTATACGGACACTTCTTACGTCTTCCCCTGGATGCCTTTACGTGATGACGATTCCAACGGGCTCGATTGCTCGTTCACAGGCCCTACAAATGAAAAAAACCTTTAGCTAGCAAGTCTTTTCTTGCTGCGTAACGCGCGTGGAAGACACCGACCCTCTCCTGTTCCAAGCGTTAGTTTAGCCTGTTATATTTCTCCGGTCATCTTTTCACTCGTTATAGGAGTTACAAACATCACAAAGTAGTTAATTTAAAGCGTTTTATAGCAATTTATATCCGTTTAGTGCGATTTTGGGACATTTATTTTTGCAACGATGTGAAAAGTTGGGCACGCTTTTCAGTTCATCCCGAACGTAGTTGACATTTCCACATGGCAAGAGGACAGCTTTCCACCAAAAGACGATTTCTCCCAAGAAAGGATCCTTTGCCCAAGATACTGATGGAAGAACAGCTCAAGGTAGGACATTTTTATTATGATAAATCGTGTTTCTGTCGAAACATTTTAGTGGCTTAGGACGCCATGTTTTTTGACGTAGCTTCGCTTGGCGCAAACTGTATTGAAAAGTAAGGATAAATTAAAAAATGTAATAACGCAATTGTATTAAGAATTAAATTGTCTATCAATCCCTGTCCACCCTATATTTTTTAGTCACGTTTATGAGTATTTATGTATAAGAGTAGATCACTGTCTAAGTGGCGCAAGGACAAATTCTGACCAGCCGAGTTACATTTCACATTGTCTAACCATGATTTTGGTGGCTAAATATAAACATTTTCGATCAAACTGTATATGCATGTTGTAATGTGATGTTACAGGAGTGTCATCGGAAGAATTCTGAGAAGGTTAGTGAAAAAATTAATATCTTTTGGCGATGTTGACTTTTATCGTTCACTTTGGCTAGAATCAATGCTGGGCTGCTAATTGCTATGTGCTAAGCTAATATAACGATTTATTGTGTTTTCGCTGTAAGACACTTAGAAAATCTGAAATATTGTCTGTATTCACAGGATCTGTGTCTTTCGATTCGTGTATGCTGTGTATTTTTACGAAATGTTTGATGATTAGTAGTTAGGTAAACACGTTGCTCATTGTAATTATTCTAGTCCATTTGTGATGGTGGGTGCAATTGTAAACTATGCCATATACCTGAAATATGCACTTTTTTCTAACAAAACCTATCCCATACCATAAATATGTTATCAGACTGTCATCTAATGAGTTTTTTTGTTGGTTAGGGGCTATAAATATCTTAGTTTAGCCGAATTGGTGATGGCTACTGGTGTTGGTGGACAAATAAAAGATGGTGGATTATGCTAATGTGTTTTTAGGTAATAGATGTACATCTTTACATATTGTGTCTTCCCTGTAAAACATTTTAAAAATCGGAAATGTTGACTGGATTCATAAGATCTGTGTCTTTCATTAGCTGTATTGGACTTTAATGTGTGAAAGTTAAATATTTTAAAAAAATATTTTTTTTGAATTTCGCGGCACTGGTTTTTCAGTGGGGGGGGGGGGGGGGGGGGCCGCTAGCGCCACGCTGATCCTAGACAGGTTAAGAATGTTTACATATCTCGCATTACTCATCTCATATGTATATACTGTATACTGTATCCTTCACTATCTATTGCATCTTAGCCGCTCTGTCACTGCTCATCCGTATATTTTATACTTATATATTCTCATCCCATTTATTTTACTAGATTGTGTGTATTAGGTTTTGTTGTGGAATTTGTTAGATATTACCTGTTAGGTACTGCTGCACTGTCGCATCTAGAAGCATAAGCATTTCGCTACACTCGCAATAACATCTCCTAAACACGTGTATGTGACCAATACAATTTGATTTGATTTGATTTTACAGAAAAGCCTAGTTAGAATGCCACACGTTCTGCCTCTCTCCATGACTCTTTTGGTCTAAATTTGACTTATTATTCTAGAAAATACATTTTCATTTCCCAGTGTGAGGAATGCAGTAGCTGTTATTTCTCTTGCTCTGTGGAGAGGAGGGAAGTGGCTGTGATGCAGTGCTTATAACTGCGTATCATTGAGGGAGCATTATACAGCTCAGTGTCTGCTGTCTCCATGTGGACATTTTAATCCACACTGGAACGGCATTCCACTCCCCGCTTTTCTACTTTTGGGGATGTTTTGGAACCGCGCTGTGCATGACAAATAGGATCCCACGTGTTAGTGCGTGTGTGTGTGTATGTGTGTATGCGCGCGCGCGCGAGCGTGTGTGTGTGTGTGTGTGTGTGTGTGTGTGTGTGTGTGTGTGTGTGTGTGTGTGTGTGTGTGTGTGTGTGTGTGTGTGTGTGATTTTGTGATTTGAGGAATCAGCCAAGCCATTAAAAGAGGACGTGGTACCTATTGCACTCTGAAGCCAGCACAACTTACAAACACTACAAGCATACACATTGATAGGCGTTACGCGCACACTCACGCACTCATGTACGCAAACACACACAAGTATAATTAAACATCACACACTGTGTAGCCAATGCACATGTTTTTCACATTTCTGTCAGAATGACATGACTAGAGGAGCCAGGCAATGGAGTATAATACTGTTGATTATGTGGAATTGTTAAATAATTGTTTTCACCCAGATTAAAGTTCTGAGCCTCTCTCTCTCTCTAACTCTCTCTCTAACCCTCAAGTGGTCACTGTGACCTGGGATGACTTCTCCTTCTAACACTCCCATCTCTCCCTCTAACAACCATGATGTCATGTCTGTTCTGCCCTCTCTCAATCACTATGTCATGTATGTTCTGCCCTCTCTCAATCACTATGTCATGTATGTTCTGCCCTCTCTCAATCACTATGTCATGTATGTTCTGCCCTCTCTCAATCACTATGTCATGTCTGTTCTGCCCTCTCTAAACCACTATGTAATGTCTGTTCTGCCCTCTCTGAACCACTATATCATGTCTATTCCTCAATCATTAGCTAGACTTTGTCCTCTCTTTCCTTCCTTTGCTGTGTGTGTGTGTGTGTGTGTGTGTGTGTGTGTGTGTGTGTGTGTGTGTGTGTGTGTGTGTGTGTGTGTGTGTGTGTGTGTGTGTGTGTGTGTGTGTGTGTGTGTGTGTGTGTGTGTGTGTGTGTGTGCGTGCGTGCGTGCGTGCGTGCGTGCGTGCGTGCGTGCGTGCGTGCGTGCGTGCGTGCGTGCGTGCGTGCGTGCGTGCGTGCGTGCGTGCTTGTCTCTCCTCTCTTCAAGGTCTCTTTTTCAGTAAATATTCAGTATTTAATATTTTGCCTTGTGTGAATAAGAGAAAAGAAAATAAACTTGTCATTTTTTTCAGGCACCATGCACCAGCCATCCAAGCCATCCTACAGCCTATTGCAAAGCAGTTTGATATTTCCCTTGAGAGTGGATGACTTTGTCTCTGTCTGAAGAGGCTGTTTCTGTTGCACAACTCTCTGCCCTGAAAACTCTTAGACAAATGACTCATTGTCTCTCTATCATCTTCAGTCCAATTTACCCCTGTCAAGTGGTGCAGGCTGTTGGAGTGTGTCTCTCTCTGGTTTGACCTAACAAGTCTTTTTTTTCAGTGTAGGCTCCTAAGAACGGCTTTGCTGATGTTAAACTCAGTGGAAGACCTGTAGCCGGAGTCACACATTATCTGACATATTGTCATGAAATCAGTGTTCACTGACATCATATCAAGGAGAGTGTTATTGATTTCAGATTTCTACCAGGAAGATTGAAGCCCTTGAACTAATCTATGTTTGTTCTAATTTGAAGATATATATCCACTGATACAATTAGCAATTACAATATATTATCATTGTGATCTTGAGACGCTGTGAATAAAAATAAGTAAAGAGATAAAGAGATATGGCTGATTAGATAACACAATTCATTTATTGATTTAAGGATGTGACTGCTTTTTCAGATTGTTATGACAAGCATATATGCATGGCCAGCATTCAAAAAGTGTATCGAAGTGGGAGTGCTGATCTACGATCAGTTTAGCTTTTAAGATGAGCCTTTTAAGACACTTCATGAATATTTTCATGAACCGAACAATTGTTTCGCTTTAAAACCACTTTGACCAACTGTGGTCCTGGAGAGCTACAGCGTGTGCATGCACCAGTGGAGAGCTAAAGCGTGTGCATGCACCAGTGGAGAGCTACATCGTGTGCATGCACCAGTGGAGAGCTACAGCGTGTGCATGCACCAGTGGAGAGCTACAGCGTGTGCATGCACCAGTGGAGAGCTAAAGCGTGTGCATGCAACAGTGGAGAGCTACAGCGTGTGCATGCACCAGTGGAGAGCTAAAGCGTGTGCATGCACCAGTGGAGAGATACAGCGTGTGCATGCACCAGTGGAGAGCTACAGCGTGTGCATGCACCAGTGGAGACCTACAGCGTGTGCATGCACCAGTGGAGAGCTACAGGGTGTGCATGCACCAGTGGAGCGCTACAGCGTGTGCATGCACCAGTGGAGAGCTACAGCGTGTGCATGCACCAGCGGAGAGCTACAGCGTGTGCATGCACCAGCGGAGAGCTAGAGCGTGTGCATGCACCAGTGGAGAGCTACACCTTTTGCATGCACCAGTGAAGAGCTACAGCGTGTGCATGCACCAGTGGAGAGCTACATCGTGTGCATGCACCAGTGGAGAGCTAGAGTGTGTGCATGCACCAGTGGAGAGCTACAGCATGTGCATGCACCAGTGGAGAGCTACAGCGTGTGCATGCACCAGGGGAGAGCTACAGCGTGTGCATGCACCAGTGGAGAGCTACACTGTGTGCATGCACCAGAGGAGAGCTACATCGTGTGCATGCACCAGTGGAGAGCTACAGCATGTGCATGCACCAGCGGAGAGCTACAGCGTGTGCATGCACCAGCGGAGAGCTAAAGCGTGTGCATGCACCAGTGGAGAGTTACAGCGTGTGCATGCACCAGTGGAGAGCTACAGCATGTGCATGCACCAGTGGAGAGCTACAGCGTGTGCATGCACCAGTGGAGAGCTACAGCATGTGCATGCACCAGTGGAGAGCTACAGCATGTGCATGCACCAGTGGAGAGATACAGCATGTGCATGCACCAGTGGAGAGATACAGCGTGTGCATGCACCAGTGGAGAGATACAGTGTGTGCATGCACCAGTGTAGAGATACAGCGTATGCATGCACCAGTGGAGAGCTACAGCGTGTGCATGCACCAGTGGAGGCTGCTGAGGGGAGCATGGCTCATAATAATGACTGGAATGCAATCAATGGAATGATATCAACCACATCAAAGACGTGGTTCCTGAGTGGATCCACCGGCATGCCCCCACTTCAGTCCCTCTGAAGTAGGAGGGTCGCAGGTAGCCTAGTGGTTAAGAGCATTGGGCCAGTAACCGAAAGATCACTGGTTAGAATACCTGAGCAGGCAAGGTGGAAAAATCTGCTGTTCTGTCCTTGAGCAATGCAGTTACACCCAACAACTGCTCCCTGGGCACTGAGGATGTCGATTAAGGTGTCTACCACACCTGACTAGGTATCTCCACTGTCTACCACACCTGACTAGGTATCTCCACTGTCTACCACACCTGACTAGGTATCTCCACTGTCTACCACACCTGACTAGGTATCTCCACTGTCTACCACACCTGACTAGGTATCTCCACTGTCTACCACACCTGACTAGGTATCTCCACTGTCTACCACACCTGACTAGGTATCTCCACTGTCTACCACACCTGACTAGGTATCTCCACTGTCTACCACACCTGACTAGGTATCTCCACTGTCTACCACACCTGACTAGGTATCTCCACTGTCTACCACACCTGACTAGGTATCTCCACTGTCTACCACACCTGACTAGGTATCTCCACTGTCTACCACACCTGACTAGGTATCTCCACTGTCTACCACACCTGACTAGGTATCTCCACTGTCTACCACACCTGACTAGGTATCTCCACTGTCTACCACACCTGACTAGGTATCTCCACTGTCTACCACACCTGACTAGGTATCTCCACTGTCTACCACACCTGACTAGGTATCTTCACTGTCTACCACACCTGACTAGGTATCTCCACTGTCTACCACACCTGACTAGGTATCTACACTGTCTACCACACCTGACTAGGCATCACCACTGTCTACCACACCTGACTAGGTATCTCCACTGTCTACCTCACCTGGCTGGGGTTCTCTCCTGTCTACCACACCTGACTAGGCATCACCACTGTCTACCACACCTGACTAGGCATCACCACTGTCTACCACACCTGACTAGGCATCACCACTGTCTACCACACCTGACTAGGTATCTCCCCTGTCTACCACAGCTGACTAGGTATCTCCCCTGTCTACCACACCCGCTTCACCTAATCATGGAAATTAGCTATTGAATTAGATACAGAAAGGTACTGTACTGTTTTTCAGCAAACAACTCCAACAAAACTGAAATAGAACTCTTGATCAGCTGGGCGGTTTATTTGTCGTAATTCATCTGGAGAAAAATGGTGCTTGTTTAGATTGAAAACCTGTGTTGCCATGACAATTAGTGCTGGATCTGGGTGGGTTACTTTATGTGTTTAACAAATTGTTAATGAGCTTGCAGGCAGGCAGACATGATTATTCAACAGCAGGAGAATCAGCCTCTAATTTGGAAATCAATGAGGGAGAGAGAGAGAAAAGAGAAAGAGAGGAGAGAGAACAATAACAGCCAATGACTCAAAAGTATTTGGGTGAAGAGAGTGAAGGAGAGAGATGCAGTGTTTGGGCAGAGTTGTCACAGGAAAGTGACAATAAAACAAAGTGGAAGAGAGATTGAGTAATTAGAACTATTCTGTATCAGTGTAAGATACATACTTTGAATGCTATTTTAGTTTGATGTTATGCATCTGTGAGTTGTAGCTTATATTCGAATAAAATACATTTAAATGTTATTTGTCACTGTCATGCCCTGACCGTAGATTGCTTTGTATGTTTCTATTTTTAGTTTGGTCAGGGTGTGATGTGTGTGGGGATTCTATGTTGTAGGTCTAGGTTTTCTATTTCTATGTGTTTGGCCTGGTATGGTTCTCAATCAGAGGCAGCTGTCTATCGTTGTCTCTGATTGAGAGCCATACTTAGATAGCCTGTTTTCCCACTTTTGTTGGTAGGTGGGTATTTTCTGGTTAGTGTTTGTTGCACCTGTCAGAATTGTTCGTGTTGTTGGTCGTTTTGTTGTTTTTGAAAGTATTATGGATACGTACCACGCTGCACTTTGGTCCTCCTCTCCTTCAGCCCGCGACGATCGTTTCAGTCACATTTGCCGAATACAACAGGTGTAGACTTTACCTTGAAATGCTTATTACAAGCTCTTTCCCAACAGTGCAGAGTAATTAATAAAAATTAAATAGCTAAATTAAAAAAGGAAATAGTAATACAATAAAATAACAATAATGAGATTTTATACTGTACCAGGAGCACTGGTACCGAGTCAATGGGCAGTTGTACAAGTGGGTAGGCGTAAAAGCGACTAGGCAATCAGGATAGACAAAAAACATAATAGCAGCTGCATAGCCTAGCAGTTGAGAGTGTTGGGCTAGTAACTGAAAGGTTGCTGGTTTGAATCCCTGAGATTACTACAAGAAAAAACTGTCGATGTGCCCTTGAGCAAGCCACGTTGTCACGCCCTGGCCTTAGTTATCTTTATTCTCTTTATTATTTTGGTTAGGTCAGGGTGTGACGAGGGTGGTTTATGTGTTTTTTGTCTCGTCTTGGGTGTTTGTACTGTCTAGGTTTTTTTTGTAGAGTTATGGGGTTGTGTTCATTGTAGGTGTTTATGTAAGTCTATGGTTGCCTAGATTGGTTCTCAATTAGAGGCAGGTGTTCATCGTTGTCTCTGATTGGGAACCATATTTAGGCAGCCATGTCCTTTGGGTATTTTGTGGGTGATTGTTTCCTGTGTCAGTGTTTGTGCCACACGGGACTGTTACGATTTGTTCACGTTTATTGTTTTTGTATTGGTGTTCATTGTTCAGTTTTCTATATTAAAACATGGACACCTACCACGCTGCGTATTGGTCCGATCCTTGTTACACCTCTTCAGAGGAAGAAGAGGAAGACAGCCGTGACACACGTAACCCTAATTGCTACTGTAAGATGCTATGGACAAGAATGTCTGCTAATTGTAAGAAAATGTAATGGTGTCAATGTTAGTGTTCATAGAGTCAGTGCCAAAAAAAAGGAGGTGAATGCAAATTGTATGGGTAGCCATTTACTTAACTGTTCATCAGTCTTATTGCTTGGGGGTAGAAGCTGTCGACGAGCCCTTTGGTAGCAGAGGGAACAGTCTTTGACTTGGGTGGCTGGAGTCTTTGGCACTTTTTAGGGCCTTCCTCTGACACTGCCTGGTAATGAGATCCTGGATGGCAGGGTGCTCAGCCCCAGGGTGCTCAGCCCCTGTTATACTGGGCCGTACACAATACCCTCTGTAGCGCCTTCTGCTCTGATGGAGCCAGTCAAGATGCTCTCAAAGGTGCAGCTGTATAACTTTTTGATGATCTGAGGGCCCATGCCAAATCATTTCAGCCTCCTGATGGGGAAGAGGCATTGTCGTGCACTCTTCACGACTGTGTTTATACCGTGATAGGTCCTTAGTGATGTGGACACTGAGGAACTTGGAGCTCTCAACCTGCTCCACTACAGCCCCATCGATGCGAATGGGGTCGCGCTTGGCCCTCCGTTTCCTGTAGTCCATGATCAGTTTCTTTGTTTTACTGACGTTGAGGGAGAGTTTGTTATCCTGGCACCACAGTCTCTGACCAGCTCCCTGTAGGCTGTCTCATCATCCTTGGTAATCAGGCTTACCACCGTCGTGTCGTCTGCAAACTTAATGATGGCCCTGGAGTCATGCGCTGCCACACAGTCGGGGGTGATTAACCTTTTCTCAATAGGGGGTGCTGTTGGCACTTTGTAATAATTTCGTTCCCAAATTAATCTGCCTCGTACTCAATTCTTGCTCGTACAATATGCATATTATTATTACTATTGGATAGAAAACACTCTCTAGTTTCTAAAATCGTTTGAATTATATCTGTGAGTAAAACAGAACTGGAGTTAGAGCAATTTTCCTATGAGGATGTGAGAATGCTGAAATCTGCAGGCTGTTCTGAGGTCCCTTTATTTATTTGCCTGTCTTCTATTGGTTGAGATGCACTGCATATGACATCCCCTGGATGTCAGCAAATAGTGAGAATTGAAATGGTGTTGCTAGGCAGATCTGAGAGCTTATAAATGGGCTGGCAACGTGGGGTCCTTACTTTCTTCTCTTCGCCATGACGCAAAAAGGACCTCTGGATGTCGTTCTAGAAAGCTCCCGTTATAGCCCTTAGATATATCCGGCTCTGTTTTTATTCAATATAGGTGGTAAAGACATCATAATGTTGTTATTTTAAACCGAGTTATATCAGTTTATATCAGTATATTGCGATTTTTGGATATTTATTAGTGCTGCGTTTTAGTGAGTTGGACACGTCTTTGCCACATGGCTAATGTTTACTGCTAATTCCAACGTTGAAGACGACAATCTACAACCGAGCAACGATTCTTTTGGAAAAAGGACAACTTGCCCAAGATTCTGATGGGAGCTCATCAAAAAGTAAGAACTATTTATGATGTTAATTCGTTGTTCTGTTGAAAAATGTTAAACTCATATTCCGCCATTAATCTCGGTGCGGTCTCGCTTTAACGCACGCTATATGTCGTAGTAACGTTAATTTTAAAAATCTAACACAGCGATTGCATTAAGAACTAATGTATCTTTCATTTGCTGTCCAACCTGTATTTTTTAGTCAAGTTTAGTATTAGTTACTGATTAGATTAGGTGCCTCTCCCAAGATTTCTCCCGACATATTGTTGGCAGCTTGGCTACTTTTCTCATTGTATAACCACGATTTGTGCCGCTAAATATGCACATTTTCGAACAAACTCTATATGTATTGTGTAATATGATGTTATAGGACTGTCTTCTGAAGAAGTTTGAGAAGGTTAGTGAAAAAAAATATATTTTTTGCTGGTTTATTCGTTATCGCTATTGTTGGCCTGAATCAATGCTGTTGTGTGGTTGGCTATTGTAGTAAGCTAATATAATGCTATATTGTGTTTTCGCTGTAAAACACTTAAAAAATCTGAAATATTGGCTGGATTCACAAGATCTTTGTCTTTCATTTGTCTTTCATTTGCTGTACGCTGTGTATTTTTCATGATGATGAGTATTTAGGTAATACACAATGGTCTCTGTAGTTATTCTAGTTGCTTTGGTGAGAGTTGTGATGGTGGCTGCAATGGTAAACTATGATTTATACCTGAAATATGCACATTTTTCTAACAAAACATATGCTATACAATAAATATGTTATCAGACTGTCATCTGATTAAGTTGTTTCTTGGTTAGTGGCTTTTTATATCTTTATTTGGTCGAAATTGTGATAGCTACCTATGCAGGAAAAAAATGGTGAAAAAAAAAGTTGTGTCTTTTGCGATCGTGGTTAGCTAATATATTTACATATTGTGTCTTCCCTGTAAAACATTTTAAAAATCAGAAATGATGGCTGGATTCACAAGATGTGTATCTTTCATCTGGTGTCTTGGACTTGTGATTTAATGATATTTAGATGCTAGTATTTACTTGTGACGCTATGCTAGGCTATGCTAGTCAGCTTTTTTACTGATGGGGGTGCTCCCGGATCCGGGATTGTGATGAAGTAGAAGATATGGAGTACAGGAGAGAACTAAGCACGCACCCCTGAGGGGTCCGGTGTTGAGGGTCAGTTGCCTACCCTCACTTTCTGGGGGCGCCCCCCCCCCCCCCCTCCCAGGAGATGTTTCTGTGTGTGGTGTTATTCAGCAGATTTGGGCGTGTGTTTGGTGTTATTTAGCGATATGTCGAGCTAAAAGGTCAGGCTGTAATCACAGGTATAAACATCAGTCTGCCCCAGCCCGGCTCAGCTCCCGCCCAGGACACAAAGCTGCACATCACCAGGAACAAAATGTCAGCCAGATTAGGAGTGCTGATTGCACATTACAAGGCCAGACTCAGCTCTGAATGAGATTAAAAGGATTCCTTCTTTCCCTCAGCTCTCTCCCACAGACAAGGTCAAAAATACCAAACAAAGTGAATGGAGAATGCAGTTTTTGTAAGAAGGAATGTTTGACTGGTATGTATGTATGTATGTATGTGTGTGTGTGTGTGTGTGTGTGTGTGTGTGTGTGTGTGTGTGTGTGTGTGTGTGTGTGTGTGTGTGTGTGTGTGTGTGTGTGTGTGTGTGTGTGTGTGTGTGTGTGTGTGTGCGTGCCATGTATGTGTGTGTGTTTACTTTAGGAAAAGGTGGTTGATGGCACATCAACTCAGAAAATAATGAAATAAATCTCAGCACCAAAAATACGACTTAGCACCAAATACTTAAACTCTACATTTAGAGGTAAAAGTGTAAATGCCTGATAGAAAATAATCCCATAAAAGGGTACTTTCAAAAAGCTGTGTGGAACAATACTCTTTTAGAAGAGGGAGACAGCAGGAAAAAAGGAAAGAAAGAAGTATCTGTGTGTTTGTCTATTTTTCTTTCTTTGTGTGTGTGTTTGTGTTTGTGTTTGTGTGTGTGTGTGTGTGTGTGTGTGTGTGTGTGTGTGTGTGTGTGTGTGTGTGTGTGTGTGTGTGTGTGTGTGTGTGTGTGTGTGTGTGTGTGTGTGTGTGTGTGTGTGTGTGTGTGTGTGTGTGTGTGAGAGAGAGAGACGTTTATCTTTCTTCATATTCCAACCGCTATGGGTTCGTGTGAGTGGGTAGGTTGTCATTCCAGTCTGTACACTATAAAAGCAAATATTCCCTCCTTTCTTTTCTCCAAACCATTGTTTGACTGGTGTTCCTGCTTTGCTGCTGAACAGAGTGTAGCGCAGAAAAGGCCAGGTGTGTAGTCTGGACCTCCAGGCACAGTGGAGACCAGGGAGAGACACACAGACACAGTGGAGACCAGGGAGAAACACATGGACATTACAGCAGGTCATTAACTAACCCCTCTGGCCTCTATATGTGTGTGTGTGTGTGTGTGTGTGTGTGTGTGTGTGTGTGTGTGTGTGTGTGTGTGTGTGTGTGTGTGTGTGTGTGTGTGTGTGTGTGTGTGTGTGTGTGTGTGTATGCGCATGGACTGTGTAAATGGCCATGCATGGTAAATCAAAAGTTGTAATATGTGTGCGCACGCATGCACGTTTATGTTTGTGGGTGCACATACCGCCTTACCCAGAGCCTCCTCTACCTATATGCAGACTACCCGAACACTAGAAGGCCCACAACCAAGAAAAAAGTATTGTCAGCTATCTAAACCTTGTAGTAATTATGGCCCACTTACTGACCAAGACACTTGCCCAGGGGCCCTGACTTACTGACCAAGACACTTGCCCAGGGGCTCTGGCTTACTGACCAAGACACTTGCCCAGGGGCCCTGACTTACTGACCAAGACACTTTCCCAGGGGCCCTGACTTACTGACCAAGACACTTTCCCAGGGGCCCTGACTTACTGACAAAGACACTTGCCCAGGGGCCCTGACTTACTGACCAAGACACTTGCCCAGGGGCCCTGACTTACTGACCAAGACACTTGCCCAGGGGCCCTGACTAACTGACCAAGACACTTGCCCAGGGGCCCTGACTTACTGACAAAGACACTTGCCCAGGGGCCCTGACTTACTGACCAAGACACTTGCCCAGGGGCCCTGACATGCAGGCACCCTCTACTGATTGTGTTAGTCACTTTCACTCAGATATCATGTTAACATAAGTCATGCCAAAATGTGTTGAACCTCATGAAACTTTTCTCTCTGCCCAATGGACAAATATGTATGTCCTCAAAACTGTAGAGGTGCTTCTGGCCTTACCACATCAATATGTTAATTTCCCTTTAACCCTTTACACTTGTGGGAATTGACCTATATGGTTAGGGCTACTTTGAAATGTTTCTTACAGAATAAGTATGAAGAAAAGCATATGTATAGCCATCGTAGCGATTGAAAGGGAGCAGTTTGGAGATTATGGGATAATTATTATACCGAAGGTGAGGACACAACAGTTCACCTGACACAAGACTAAATCCAAAGATTACACTGTTGATGTTATGTGCATTTTACATTTGTTGATAACGAAATTTGAAAAAAACTCTGGATACATTCAGTAACATGATAAGAATATTCCTGGAAAATGTGGGGTAGGTGCAACATAAAACAACACATGACAATGGTTTGAGTGAGAGGACTAAGTTGTGTCTCCAAGTGGCCACACACCTCTCCAACGTTTGCACAGTTCCTAAGTCATTTCAACTAATTTTTATGACTCAAAGAAGAGTCTTCAACTATAATTATAATTTTTTTGGGCTCTCCTAGCTGTGCCGTTGAGGAACTAGATTGAGCACACTTGTTTTTGCTTTGTTTGGAACACAACCCTGCATCCCCACCATCACACAATTGCCTTAGCTGTTTAAGCAAATTCAAAAACGGTCCATAATAAATCAAAATCTGGGACAGGTGGGCATGATTTGGAAGCCTGTTATATTGCCAACATGACTAGCTAAGTTATAAAATATGATATTACAGTGTCAGGTTTTCACAAGGCAATTCAGGGAAACAGATCATCATTTTGGTGTGCATAGAAAGGAGTCATAAGTGCATTCAGGTGCTGTTCTGAGGTGCATTTTCTTAACAATAAACAAACATGGATTCATTCTCTTCAGAACAACCCAGTGTATGACCCCACGTCATGTTGTAACTGTACATTAAACATAGTGATCATAAAGTTGACACTGTTTATTACATGAGTTTTATAACATGGAAATGTGAAGTGCACATTTGGCTTGCTAGTATGATATCAAAGCGGAATTTAATATAATCCTCAATGTCTCATCTTTCAAAAAACATAGAGTCCTCTTAATTTACAGCATTTCCCTCACTTAGACAACAAAACATTTAAAAAAATTGGCAACTTAGCGGGAGGGATGGGGGAAAGTTCTTGTCGAGTGAGGTGCTCAAGTTCGGAACGTCGGTCAGTCAAAACCCATACAGCGCTGTGAAGTGCAGGGCCAGAGCTCTGATGTCATTTATAGCATGTTACTGTACAGCCATTGCGTTCCAATCTAGGTGTTTATCAGTGCCCCCACCATATTCAACCCGAACATGGGTACGAGTGTAAAACGTTAACGAGGATGCCTCCATCGCCTCTCAGTATGTTGACACTTCATATTTATCTGCTTATGTTCAGGTTACCTCAGGTGAAAGATAAACCATGTTCAACTAAAGGAGGAAACAAGTGAAGTGAATAGAAGCAGAATGCCATGTGCATTGCTGATGCGTTTGTTCTCACTGCGACTTGCGGATGCATGGGTTTTGTAACTGTAACCATCTATCTTATAAACAATGCATCTTTGTTGTGCCATCCATCTCACACAGCACGCCTGACTGAACTCCTTTCACTGCGCTGGCAAACAAAACGCTTGACAACGATTAAGCCAATTTTTACCCTTGCATAAGATATCTATCACTGTCTACACCGCATTATATCACCACAGAGAGCGAGAGGAGCACAATGAACTAACAATGTGTCAAATGATCTAGTGGTCCTGTCCTTGCTAGATACTGTAGTCATGGACAAAATCGGTTGATAAAAACATTAGCGAGAATAGGTAGGATGGAGAGGGATGGGGGGGTGATGGAGGACACGAGAAGGAGGGAGAGTGGAAGAGCGGGACAGAGGACAGGGAGATTATTTGAAGATATGATGTGAAAGTAGTGTCCATGTTTCATGCAATGTGTTAGATGGCGGTAGGAGTTGTGTCTGGGGCGTGTGAAACATATATAGGAGGTCGTTAGGAGGAGGAGATTGGAGAGCTATGTAGAATTAGACCATGAGTATGTGGTGTTAAGGAAGCTCCATCTGTCATCTGTATCCATACGCCTGGGTGAAGTTCAGCAGGTATGACATTTTGAAACGGCATTGAAATGGGGAGATGCAACCTGATCTTGACCAATAAAAATGCTCATCTACTGTAAATGTTTTGTTGAAAAATGAACATGACACTTGGCTGAAAGGTTTCAATTGAGTGGCATCATACTGTCCATATACTGTGAAGAATACATATGCTTTACGTATATTACTGCAGCCCAGCTCCTTCATTTGATTCCTATACTGTTATGCTGATGTCTCCATGGTGATGCTCTGATGATTTCACCATTCTTATATTGCCCAATTTCCTCTGTGTTTACATCCTGCTCTGTACATATAAGTTGACTCAAAGACCAGCACACAAGCACTCACTGACATAAATACACAACAGTATGGGACGTGTAATGGAGTGTGTTTGTGTGTGTGGGTGTTTGTGTGTACTTTGACCTGTGTGTTCAATATATTTAGACAATGTGGTAGGGGATGCTGTGTAGGATGGTGGTAATTTAGTGAAGAGGGATTTCTGTCCATTTCAATATCTGGGCACATACATCTTCAATCTGCTCCATTTTCCCTGTGACTCGGGTGCATCCCAAACTGCTGCACGGTGCTATTTATATTTGTGCATCCACTGTGGAAACCAAATGCTCTCTTAGCCCTAATGGAGGTTCTACGGAGCCAAAATGGAGTGGCTCCCTGCTTGTTTACCACAGAGCCTTTCCTTTCCTTCCTCCCCAATAGATACTAAAGAGAGGATGGGGGTAGAGAGAGAGAGAGAGAGGGGGGGGGGGAGACAGAGAGGAAGTCAAAGAGAGAGAAAAATAAGAAGGAAGAGTGCATCTCATATTATCTCAGCTCACTGGTCAGTATAGCAGCACCCACCCGTAGCACGTGCTCCAGCAGGTGATTTTTCACTGGCCATCACCAAAGCCAACTCCTCCTTTGGCCACCTTTCCTTACAGTTATCTGCTGCCAATGACTGTAACGAATTGCAAAAAACATTGTAACCCTCTGGTTCTCATTATGTTTTGTGCGTGATTGTTCCTGGTTTTGTGTTAGTCTTTTGTGTTAGGTTTGTGATCCCTGCGTGGATTTATTGGCTGATTATTTTTCAGAGTAAAGTACGTTATTTTACTCAGTTCTGTGTCCTGCGCCTGACTCCGTCCTCACCTCTGCACAACTGACACTTGACACCACCCAACTACCTCATCCCCATATTGTTATTTTTTTTGTTGCTCCTTTGCACCCCAGTATCTCTATTTGCACATTCATCTTCTGCACATCTATCACTCCAGTGTTAAATTGCTAAATTGTAATTATTTCGCCACTATGGGCTCTTTTTAGCCTTACCTCCCAAATTTTACTACATTTGCACACACTGTATATAGATGTTTCTATTGTGTAATTGACTGTACGTTTGTTTATCCAATGTGTAAGTGTTGTTTGTGTCGCACTGCTTTGCTTTATCTTGGCCAGATCGCAGTTGTATATGAGAACTTGTTTTCAACTGGCCTACCCGATTAAATAAAGGTGCATTTTTTTAAATTAAAATAAATGATCAGATAGAGGAGAGAGAGTGAGGATGCATAGTGAAACAGGATAGGAGAGAGAGGAGAGAGAGAGGAGGCAGAGTAAGTGAAGAGGCAGAGCAGGAGAGAGGGACATAAGGGATAAAAATGTCTAGATCTGTAAAAGGCTTGTTCCTAAATCTACCCAAATGTTTTATTAATGAGGAAAGGCCTGCTCAGCTCCACTGTAGAAACCGTTATCGTCTCTTCCTCTCCTCCTCCCTCTCTGCTACCCTTCCCTCTCTTTTTCCCCAGGCAAATATGTTAACACATTTTTACATTGTTGTTTACAGTGTCAAACATGCCGTACTTACATCTCTGGCCCCCTCTACCTACAGTACAACACACACACTCATGCACGCACACATGCACAAATACACACACACACACACACACACACACACACACACACACACACACACACACACACACACACACACACACACACACACACACACACACACACACACACCTGGAAACCCTACTTACAGTGTGCATTTACACAGCAATGCATACAGTTTCTTTATTACATCTGCTATCGCTATACATTTAAATGATAGTTAACTGCACTCCTCTGTCTCCCTCCTCTACTCCCATTGCTGTCTCTCTCTCGCTCTTTATTCTTCTTTACCTTAACATGTCAAGAGCAATCACACATCAGAAACCTTATTTCAAAGAACATTTTTCAAGGGCTCTTTGCTGGAATATTTCAGTGCTCTTGCCCTTATAGCCACAGGTGCAGTGGTAATTGTAGAGCAGCAAATGTCCATTACATTTTGAGCCCAATTCAAAACTAACCTGAGCTTTGTAAGGTGGAATCGAGTCCTCCTCAGCGTGTACTGGAATTTAAAGTGATGGTATTGAGGTTATATTCAATGGAATGGCTGTAACCTAAACCTGAGGGTATAGCACTGCTGGCATTAAGATACTATCGAGAGAACGGGTTCAGAATATTAGGAATCAATGAAAGAAAGCCTTCTAAACATATGCATATTCATGTCCATTTCAGCATCAATTGGTAGATTTAAAAATACTCTGATCTGGTAGATTATTTAGGGTTAGGAAATTATTCATGAATCATAAAAAACTGGTTTGGAGAGCCATTAAGCCATTACGCATAACATATGTAAATATGTATATATATATATATTGATTCATATAAAAAACTGTGGTTTGATTAATCCTGAAAGTTGCCATATTCAGTTCTTGAATCCATGGTAATGTTGGAAGATTATAATAGGGAGAATAGTGTACAATAGTATGGTATATCCTCTCCTATTGCCTGCACTTACCATCGGGTTCAAGCAGTTACAACTTTGTCTGCGCTCCGCTCCATAACGATTTACGTTTGTCTCAAGCTATTACAAGGAAAATAGACCAAAAAAAGTATAATTTATATGGTAGGCCAGTTGAGAATGGATTACTCATTTACCTAGTTTTTATCAATGGATCTTATCAAGTTGTAAATGACAATGCATGGAGCATGGTGTTATTTATACTGTAAAAAAATTAAGTATATGCTTTTTCCATTTGGAACCGGCAGGTTTGCTGGACCTTATTTATGGTTTATTCGCACGTAAAGGTAGTGAAATTCTTCGGAAAATAAGTTGAGGCCAGAAAAATGTGCATCTGTAGACACACCTCCGCCACACCTTAATTTATTCAATCTCCACCCCAAACAAATAGCTGATGAATATCATGATATTCTCATGCTTAAATTCCAAGCCAGAATATGCATAGTGAGAAAAGTGCATGAAAGAATTACGTGCATACGCACTTAACTCGGGTCGGAATTTGACATGTTGTTGTAGCTGTTATTGAGTGGAGCGGCCTCAGCCCAAACTCCAGTGGATCAAGCTGTTATTACAATGGGGAAGTTGTGATGACTATTCGTTTTAATTTCATGGCAATTTCCAATGTTTGCTGGGAGCAACGCAAGTACCAGCTAAGATTTAGTAGGCTCACAATGAGCTAGGGTGTTGGGGATGGGAATGGGGGTAGGGATTGGCTAAAACTGTGAGCTTCGGCTCTGAACATTATGGGTTCAATCTAGGCTTTTGCTAGGCTTTCGATTTGTAAATCTTAGTATTTTTTTGATTTTCTGTTTTAACCCTAACCCAAACCTTAGCCTTAACCTTAACTACTCGAAATTAATGATTTAACAGCTGGGTCATCTCCTTTGCTGACAGTAATTTGGGGAGAGGGATGAAATGAGCGGCTTTGGAGAATCTAACCACCACCCTAAGGATGGTGGTTTGCCATCTAAAGGGGGGAGCCCAGTGACAAAATAAAAGGAAATATGGGACCAGGGGCGATGAGGGACAGGGAGTGGCTGAACGAGGGCCAGACGAAGCTTGCCGCAGAGTATTATTTTGAGCACACACTGTGCATGCAGCGATGAAGGCCGAGACATCAGGAGCCATGGTGGGCCACCAGAAGCGTTGTCGGAGGAAAGCCAGGATGACAAGTAAGCCTGGTGGAGTGAGCCCATTCCAGGGCCTGACACCGGGCCGAATTAGGGACGAACATCTGGTTAGACGATGGGACAAGGCACAGGGATGAAGTTTTTGGTCCTGTACAGACCGTTGGGAGAGGATGGCCCCCACTCCTACATCAGAGGTGTCGACCTTAACCACAAACTGATGGGCTGGATCCGGATGGATGAGGATGGGGGCTGTAGTGAACCGCTGTTTAAGGTCCACGAATTCCCTGTCAACAGCTGGGGACCATGTGAATGGAACCTTGGGAGAGGTGAGGGCATGACGGGAGCCGCCAGGGTGCTGTAGCCCCAAATGAAATGGCAGTAGAAATTAGCAAACCCCAGAAACCGTTGTAGCTGTACCCTGGGCATGGGTTGGGGCCAATTGTTTTCAGAATCCATCTGGACATTCCCTTCAGTGATGATGTATCACAGTGTGATGAAAATCACACTTCTCTGCCTTCACATACAACTGATTCTCTAGAAGGCGTTATTAAAGGACTTGTCGGACATGAAGAACGTGTTCTTAGGCAGAATGAGAGAAAACCAGGATGTCGGCGAGGTAGAATAACACAAAACTATTCAACATGTCCTGGAGCACATTGTTGACCTGGAAAACAGCGGGTGCGATGGTGAGTCCAAACGGCATGACCAGGTACTCATAGTGTCCACTGGCAGTGTTGAAGGCCGTCTTCCACTCGTCTCCTTCGCTTATCCGATCAAGGTGGTAGGCATTCTGAAGGTCCAACTTGGAAGAGATGGTAGCCCCCTGTAGAGGTTCGAAAGCCGAGGAGAGGAGTGGTAGAGGGTAACGATCTTTGACCGTGATGTCATTGAGGCCCCGGTAATTAATACATGGATGCAGGGTCTTGTCCTTATTTCCACGAAGAACCCTGCGCCGGCAGTGGAGGCAGAAGGGTGAATGCTCCCAGCAGCCAGAGAGTCCCCAATATACTTCTCCGTGGCATTGGTCTCAGGGAATATAGCTGGTCTCGAGGTGGTGTGGTGCCCGGGAGGAGGTCAATTGCACAATCGTAAGGACGATGTGGAGGAAGGTGGGTAGCACGAGTCTTGCTGAAAACCTCCTGGAGGTCATGGTACTCTGCGGGAATGGTAGAGAAATCCGAGGCCGTACTTAAACCTGGAGGCAGACGTCCCGGGGGAGTCTGCGCTGCCTTCATGTGAGTGAAAGAACGGGCTCCAACCCAGGATTGAACACGTGGTCCAGTCAATTTCGTGGTTGTGCTTCTGGAGCCAAGAAAATCCCAACACAACAGGGACTTGGGGAGATTCAATGAGAAGCTGCATTGACTCACTGTGATTGCCAGATACCCGCAGATTAATGGGAACTTTGCTGCGCATGACTCTTCCAATGGAGCGTCTGTCCAGTGCCCTAGCGTCCATGGGAACGGAGAGTAGTTGAGTGGGCATACCTAGTTCTGATACCAGAGTAGCGTCCATAAAGCTCTTATCTGCCCAAGAGTAAATGAGCACATGGAGAGACTTAGACTGGTCTCCCCACAGCAGGATCACAAAAGAAGGAGTACGGGTAATGGGAATTAGAGGGTTCCCAGTCTGGCTCACCAGTGTACTCGTACCTACTAATGAGTTAGGTCTCTTTACTGGGCAGGTGGCTATGTAATGCCCCGCAGCACCACAATACAGACAACAGTTGGAGTTTATCCTACGGGAACGTTCCCTAGGCGATAATCTAGTTGCATAGGCTCCAGTGTGTCCGACTCACCCGTCGCCGATCATTCTCAAGGGAACTTGGGTGCGTTCGGATTTTCTCGGAAATGCAGCCTTCGGGAACATCCGGGTTCCTTCGGAGGTGAACAAGCAGCAGCGGATGAACGAGTGTGACCGAGACCCGACCTCCTCTCACTCCTGCATTCCCGTAGATGCCCATCAACCCTAATGGTGAGGGTGATGAGGGAATCGAGGTCCAAAGGTAACTCCCGAGTTGCTTGCCCGTCTTTTATCTCCTCTGATAGTCCGTGTAGGAAGGTATCGAACAGGGCCTCTGGATTCCCTGCACTCTCAGTGGCCAATGTTCGAAAATCTACCAAGTAGTCTGCCACACTACGGGAGTTCTGTTCTAATTTCAGTAGTTTTCGGGCCGCCTCTCTCCCGGGCACTGGAGAATTGAACACCTTCCTCACTTCCGCCATGAAATCTTCCAGATTATAGCAAATGGTGGATTGTTGCTTCCAAACTGCTGTAGCCCAGAAGAGAGCCCTTCCAAACATTAGCGTAATCATATACGCTATCTTTAATCGATCCAAAAGGAACAAAGATCGCTGTAGCTCAAAATTGAGGGAGCACTGGGAAAGAAATGCCCGGCAGGTTCCAGGATCCCCAGCATATCGCTCCGGAGGAGGTATGCGGGGTTCTCGGAAAGCCGGGGTAGGTTGTACAAACCCACCACTGGTAGGGGGGTTACTGAGCGACTGGGAGGTCTCAGATGTGGCATGCTGCCTATGAGATAATTCGCAGGACTGCTCCATTAACGCCTTGAACCCCTGGTCGTGGCGTTCTACCAGAGATTGGAACCCTTCCATAAGGTTCTGAAGTAGCTGCTCTGAGTCTGCTGGGTCAGTCATGGCCAGTTCATACTATAACAGCACAAAGCGAGACCTAGATGCAGACACAGGAGGCAGATGGTTCCAGTAGCTGATATTTATTGAACAAAAAGGGACAGGCAAGAGGCAGGTTGAGGACAGGCACATTTTCATAAACCAGGTCAGAGTCCAAACGGTACAGGGCGGCAAGCAGTCTCGAGGTCAGGGCAGGGCAGGCTGAATGGTCAGTCAGGCGGGCTTAGTGTAAGGGCAGGCAAGAGGTCAAAATTGTGAGGGCTTGTAAAACAGAGACAATGAAGAACAAAAACTCGAAAAACATGCTGGTATGCTTGACGAACTGGCAACAGACAAACAGAGAACACAGGAATAAATACACTGGGAATAATGGGGAAGACGGGTGACACCTGGAGGAGGGTGGAGAAAATCACAAAGACAGGTAAAACAGACAACACTGGTTGTCAAACAATCACTTCACAAGGATCCTGTAAGCCTGTTTGTCCACTCTAAAATAATTCCCGCATCCATAGCGTGCACTGTGCACCTGCCATTTGATAAAAGGAAAGAAACATCTGCTACAAAACACCAAGAAGTTTAATGAATAGCATTCTGTGATCGTCATTCATTAGGCCTAGCTACACTTGCAGCCTGAATTGATGTGTTCACTGCTGTCTGCATGTGTCTGTCTCGGCCACTCATCTCTGCCTTTGTAAAATGTCATTGTTATCCACAACACATTTTGGAGCGTATTTCCAGATGTTTTCTAGTCCATTTGCAAATTTTCTTGGCATCTTTATTTTAGTTATTGTGATAGGCCAACATTTTACCGGTTTGGAGTACCCCCACTATTTATTTTGCCGGTACTCTGTAGCGGACCATACTGGCTTACTTTCACCCCTGCTCAAACCATAACCAGTATAATATCATACCAGTAGAACAATAACAAAATACCTAATACCATATCCAGTTTAGACCTCTTTAGGCTACCATAAAAGGTTCATGTTGCTTCCTATTATTGTGGTTGATGTTTTTCTGCAGAGGCCCTTTCAAATGGATAAATACCATAACCATTCAGTTCCAGATGGCTACGGCACCTTGTTCCCCGTCCTGTGATCATTGAATGTTTTATTGATCGCTGTTGTCCAGGGCACCAATCTCCATCCATGTGCTGCTATTCTTTTCATTTCCTCCCTGGCCTTGTCTCATTTCCTCCCTGGCCTTGTCCTCCCCGATACACCTAATCCATCTCTCTCACTGCGCTCAAATCATTACTGCAGCAGGTGATTGGATACACCTTAATCCCCAGGGATCTTGGGTCTGGTGGGGGGGTATCATAGGTGTGTGTCCTTTCGTGTGTTTGTGTGTTTATGTCTAGCTATGAGGGTCATGAAAAGATGTGTTTCAGAGAGTACTTCAATGTGACCGAGGGGTTGCTTCACTGTTCGGTTCTAATCAGAAATAATAACCTCAATTTGAAGCATGCAGCTCTGTCTGCAATCTGTTTGTTTTTCTCTTCTGTCTGCCTTTACCTTTTCAGTTTGCCTCTATCTGTCTGCTTTTACCTGTCTGTCTGCCTCTATCTACCTGTCTGCCTTTACCTGTCTGTCTTCCTCTATCTGTCTGTCTGACTTTACCTGTCTGTCTTTCTCTGTCTGTCTGATTTTACCTGTCTGTCTGCCTCTATCTGTCTGTCTGCCTTTACCTGTCTGTCTTTCTCTATCTGTCTGTCTGACTTTACCTGTCTGTCTTCCTCTATCGGTCTGTCTGACTTTACCTGTCTGTCTTTCTCTGTCTGTCTGCAATCTATTTGTTTTTCTATCGAAATGCTTCTGTCTGCCTTTACCTGTCTGTTTGACTCTATCTACCTGTCTGCCTTTACCTGTCTGTCTTCCTCTATCTGTCTGTCTGACTTTACCTGTCTGTCTTTCTCTGTCTGTCTGTCTGATTTTACCTGTCTGTCTGCCTCTATCTTTCTGACTTTACCTGTCTGTCTGCCTCTATCTTTCTGTCTGCCTTGATCTGTCTGTGTGACTTTACCTGTCTGTCTTCCTCTGTCTGACTTTACCTGGCTGTCTGACTGTACATATAATTCTGCCTGTGTCGATCTCCATTCTCCATTCTCCAAATTATATTGAGTCAGTGACCTATCGATTTCTACTGTTTCATTTGTTTATGTTGTCCCCTCATGGCGAGCACAATGAGTCCTGTTTCCCTCTAAACAAATCAATGTAAGGTGTATAAAATGTAATGATCTGACAGTGCATTTGAAAAAGCAGCATTGCATGGTACTAAAGCAGTGTTGAGTCATTCTCATTGAGTGCTCTGATAAGCAGCTCAGGGAGAGTGAGAGAGTATAGGTGTTGCTAGCTCATAAATCTTTCAACACACTGCACAGGGAGGACCAATAAAAGTAGAGTATGTGTGCGTCCTAAATGGCACGCTATTCCCTATACAATGCACTACTTTTGAGCAGAGCCCTATGGGCCCTAGTAAAAAACAGGGCACTTTATATGGAAGAGGGTGCCATTTGGGACAGATTTAGTGTCCTTTCAGTAGGGTTTATTATGCCTGAGTGACGTTTATTGAAAATACCTGGTTGTTGATGAAGTGATCTGGATCTTAAACATGAATAGACTCAATCAGTGTCTTCATAAGCTTTTCACTTAGTGGATTAGAGGATTAGAATGAATTAGGTCAACCTGGATCTCAAAGAACCCTGCATACTGTATAATGGTTTCCTTACAGATTAGAGTGAATTAGATTGACTTGTATCGCAAAGACACCTGCATACTGTATAATGGTTTCCTTACAGATTAGAGTGAATTAGATTGACTTGTATCGCAAAGACACCTGCATGATGTAAAATGGTTTCCTTACAGATTAGAGTGAATTAGATTGACTTGTATCGCAAAGACACCTGCATGCTGTATAATGGTTTCCTTACAGATTAGAGTGAATTAGATTGACTTGTATCGCAAAGACACCTGCATGCTGTATAATGGTTTCCTTACAGATTAGAGTGAATTAGATTGACTTGTATCGCAAAGACACCTGCATACTGTATAATGGTTTCCTTACAGATTAGAGTGAATTAGATTGACTTGTATCGCAAAGACACCTGCATGCTGTATAATGGTTTCCTTACAGATTAGAGTGAATTAGATTGACTTGTATCGCAAAGACACCTGCATGCTGTATAATGGTTTCCTTACAGATTAGAGTGAATTAGATTGACTTGTATCGCAAAGACACCTGCATGCTGTATAATGGTTTCCTTACAGATTAGAGTGAATTAGATTGACTTGTATCGCAAAGACACCTGCATACTGTATAATGATTTCCTGACCAGTTTATGATATGGAAAATGTATATATGGCAATATATGTATATTACTAGATGTTTTTTTATGGGCATATACGGTGGAAACATATAGAGTTGAAGTTGGAAGCTTACATACACTTAGGTTGGAGTCATTAAAACTCGTTTTTCAACCATTCCACACATTTCTTGTTAACAAATCTACTTTGTGCATGACGTGAAGTAATTTTTCCAACAATTGTTTACAGACAGATTATTTCACTTATAATTCACTGTATAACAATTCCAGTGGGTCAGAAGTTTACATACACATACACTGTGCCTTTAAAACCTCTCTGGGATAGCGGGACGCTTGCGTCCCACCTGGCCAATAGCCAGGGAAAATGTAGAGCGCCAAATTCCCCAAAAATATATAAAATCAAACTTTCATTAAATCACACATATAAGATACCAAATTAAAGCGACACTCGTTGTGAATCCAGCCAACATGTCAGATTTCAAAAAGGCTTTTCGGCGAAAGCATAAGATGCTATTATCTGATGATAGCACAATGTCAACAAAGAGAGTGTAGCATATTTCAACCATGCAGGCGCTACTCAAAACACAGATATAAATATAAAACATGCATTACCTTTGACGAGATTCTTTTGTTGGCACTCCAATCTGTCCCATAAACATCACAAATGGTCCTTTTGTTAAATTAAATCCATCCATATATATCCAAATTGTCCATTTATTTGGCGCGGTTTATCCAGAAAAAAACAGCTTCCAATTTGCGCATAGTCACTACAAAATATCAAAAAAATTACCTCTAAACTTTGCCAAAACATTTCAAAGTACTTTTACAATACAACTTAAGGTATTTGTAAACGTTAATAATCGATCAAATTGAAGACGGGTCTATCTGTTTTCAATACAGGAGATCAACAAACAAACGCTACATTTTTTAGTCTTGCTCAACTCTCAAACATTACACAAGACGTTACTCTACTTCCTGATGGCCTTCTTCTTCATTGCACAAATGAATAACCTCAACCTATTTCCCAAGACTGGTGACATCCAGTGGAAGCAGTAGGAACTGAGAATAGAGTGATTAGAAATCTGGCCTCCCAATGAAAACTCATTGAACAGACAGTGACTTAAAAAAAAAAAATGGTTAGTCCTCAGGGTTTTGCCTGCTACATAAGTTCTGTTATACTTACAGATATGATTCAAACCGTTTTAGAAACTTCAGAGTGTTTTCTATCCAAATCTCTTATATTCTGGGGATAAGTAGAACGAAGTTGAAATTGGGCACGCTATTTTTCCCAAAGTGAAAACTCTGCCCCCTATCCTAGAGAAGTTTTAAACAGCTTGGAAAATTCCAGAAAATTATGTCATGTTTTTAGAAGCTTCTGATAGGCCAAATGTCATAATTTGAGTCAATTGGAGGTGTACATGTGGATGTATTTCAAGCCCTACCTTCAAACTCAGTGCCTCGTTGCTTGACATCATGGGAAAATAAAAAAGAAATCAGCCAATACCTCAGAAAATAAATTGTAGACCTCCACAAGTCTGGTTCATCCTTGGGAGCAATTTCCAAACGCCTGAAGGTACCTCGATCATCTGTACAAACAATAGTACGCAAGTATAAACACCATGGGACCATGCATCCGTCACACCGCTCAGGAAGGAGACGCGTTCTGTCTCCTAGAGATTAATGTACTTTTTTGCGAAAAGTGCAAATCAATCCCAGAACAACAGCAAAGGACCTTGTGAAGATGCTGGAGGAAACAGGTACAAAGGTATCTATATCCACAGTAAAACAAGTCCTATATCGACAAAAACTGAAAGGCCGCTCAGCATGAAAGAAGCCACTGCTCCAAAACCGCCATAAAAAGCCAGACTACGGTTTGCAGCTGGGAACAAAGATCGTACATTCAGGAGAAATGTCCTCTGGTCTGATTAAACAAAAATGGCCATAATGGCCATGAAGACCATTATTATGTTTGGAAGAAAAAGGGGGAGGCTTGCAAGCCGAAGAACACCATCCCAACCGTGAAGCACGGGGGTGGCAGCATCATGTTGTGGGGGTGTTTAGCTGCAGGTGGGACTGGTGTACTTCACAAAATAGATGACATCATGAGGAGGGAACATTTTGTGGATATTTTGAAGCAACATCTCAAGACACAAGTCAGGAAGTTAAAGCTTGGTCGCAAATGGGTCTTCCAAATGGACAATGACCCCAAGCAATCTTCCAAAGTTGTGGCAAAATGGCTTAAGGACAACAAAGTCCAGGTATTGGAGTGGCCAACACAAAGCCCTGACCTCAATCCTATAGAAAATGTCTATTTGAGTGTATGTAAAATTCTGACCTACGAGAATGTGATGAAAGAAATAAAAGCTGAAATAAATCATTATCTCTACAATTGTTCTGACAATTCACATTGTTAAAACAAAGTGGTGATCCTAACTGACCTAAGACAGGGAGTTTTTACTAAGATTAAATGTCAGGAATTGTGAAGAAATTAGTTTACATTTATTTGGCTAATGTGTTTGTAATCTTCCGACTTCAACTGTATGACCATACATGCTTATATACAGTGCATTCGGAAAGTTTTCAGACCCTTCCCTTTTTCCACATTTTGTTACGATACAGCCTTTTTCTAAAATGCATTAAATTGTTATTTTTCTCATCAATCTGCACATAGTAACTCATCATGACGAATCAGAAACAAGATTTTAGATTTTTTTTGCAAATGTAATACCAATAAAAGAATGAAAATTCACATTTATGTAAGTATTCAGACTCTTTACTCAGTATATTGTTGAAGCACCTTTGGCAGCGATTACAGCCTTGAGTATTCTTGGGTATGACGCTACAAGCTTGTCACACCTGTATTTGAGGAGTTTCTCCCATTCATCTCCGCAGATCCTTTCAAGCTCTGTCAGGTTGGATGGGGAGCGTCGCTGCATAGCTATCTTCAGGTTTCTCCAGAGATGTTCGATCAGGGTCAAGTCCGGGCTCTGGCTGGGCCACTCAAGGACATTCAGAGACTTTGCCCAATAACACTCATGCTTTGACTTGGCTGTATACTTAGAGTTGTTGTCCTGTTGGAAGGTGAACCTTTGCCCCAGTCTGAGGTCCTTAGCACTCTGGAGCAGGTTTTCATCAAGGATCTCTCTGGGCTTTGCTCCGTTTGTCTTTGCCTAGTCTCCCAGTCCCTGCTGCTAAAAAATACATCCCCACAGCATCATGCTGCCGCCGTCATGCTTCACCGTAGGGATGGGGCCAGGTTTCCTCCAGACATGAAGCTTGGCATTCAGGCCAAAGAGTTCAATCTTGTTTTCATCAGACCAGAGAATCTTGTTTCTCATGATCTGAGAGTCCTTTAGGTGCCTTTTGGCAAACTCAAAGCAGGCTGTCATGTGCCTTTTACTGAGGAGTGGCTTCCGTCTTGCCAATCTACTATAAAGGTGTGATTGGTGGGGTGCTGTAGAAATGGTTGTCCTTCTGGTACTCTGGAGCTCTCTCAGAGTGACCATTGGGTTCTTGTTCACCTCCCTGACCAGGCCCTTCTCCCCCGATTGCTCAGTTTTGGTGGATCCAAACATCTTACATTTAAGAATGATGGAGGCCACTGTGTTCTTGGGGAACTTCAATGCAGCCAAAGTGTTTGGTACCTTCCCCAGATTTGTGCCTCGAAACAATCCTTTCTCGGAGCTCTACGGAAAATTCATTTGACCTCTTGGCTTGGTTTTTGCTCTGACGTGCATTGTCAACTGTGTGACCTTATATAGACAGGTATCATGACACAAGGTGAGACCCAGATGCAGACACAGGAGGCAGATGGTTGGAGTCCTACAATGTTTATTAATCCAAAGGGGTAGGCAAGAGAATGGTCGTGGACAGGCAAAAGGTCAAAACCAGATCAGAGTCCAGGAGGTACAGAGTGGCAGAAAACCTGAAGGACTAGAAAAAGGAGAATAGCAAAGGCAGGAGTACGGGGAAAACGCTGGTTGACCTGGAACATACAAGACGAACTGGCACAGAGAGACAGGAAACACAGGGATAGATACACTGGGGAAAATCAGCGACACCTGGAGGGGGTGGAGACAATCAAATGGACAGGTGAAACAGATCAGGGCATGACACAGGTGTGTGCCTTTCCAAATCTGGTCCAATACATTTAATTTACCACAGGGGGACTCCAATCAAGTTGTAAAATCATCTCAAGGATGATTAATGGAAACAGGATGCACCTGAGCTAAATTTAGCAAAGGGTCTGAATACTTATAAAAATAAAGTATTTCTTTTTTTATTTTAATACATTTTCAAAAATGTCTAAAATCCTGTCTTCGCTTTGTCATTATGGAGTATTGTGTTTAGATTGATGAGGGAAAACATTTATTTAATACATTTTAGAATAAGGCTGTAACGTAACAAAATTAAGAAACAGTCAAGGGGTCTGAATTCTTTCCGAATGCACTATACACTGAGTGTTCAAAGCATCATGCACTCTTTCCATGACAGACTGATCAGGTGAATCCAGGTGAAAGCTATGATCCCTCATTTATGTCACCTGTTAAATCCACTTCAATTGGTGTAGATGAAGGGGACGAGACAGGTTGAGACAATTGAGACATGGATTGTGTATGTGTGCCATTCAGAGGGTGAACGGGCAAGACAAAATAATGACGTGCCTTTGAACGAGGTATTGTAGTAGGTGCCAGGCGCACCGGTTCGAGTGTGTGAAGAACTGCAATGCTGCTGTGTTTGTCACACTCAATAGTTTCCCGTGTGTATCAGAATGGTCCGCATTGGCATCAACATCAGCCGGCATCCCTGAGGAATGCTGTCGACACCTTGTAGAGTCCATGACCTGATGAATTGTGGCTGTTCTGAGGACAAAAGTGGGGGCAACTCAATATTAGGAAGGCATTCCTAACGTTTTGTGCACCCAGAATATATCAAATAATACCCCAGTACACCTGCTTCAACATACAGTACAGAGCTAGATTGCTACAGCAGGAAAATAATCCCGCAGCAACAGGAAATGTGAATTATTTGTTGTGGACATTTTTGTAGGGGTTGATCCATTTTTTGTAAAGGTCAGACTTCAGTACAAGTTTTACATTTCCTGCATTGCAATAAAGGTACCCTGCAACAGGAGGATCAAACTTAGATGCCACACCTGTATGTAGTGATTTGATAAGCACACCTTATATAGGATAAGAATAGCATTTGTTGTTGTTTTTGTTATTGTTGTTGTTGTTTATGTTAACGTGTCATTCCCCATTCTTTTCCCAGTATAACTCCTGTATGGTAGAGTGATGAGTGATGTGTGTGTGTGAAGGCTTAGTGGCTTAGCCCTCTGACTGATTAACAAATCTCTTCTTTATTCCCCTTTATCTATTCACAATCCCATTTACCATCTACTGTAGCCATGCCTCTCTCTCTCTCTCTCTCTCTCTCTCTCTCTCTCTCTCTCTCTCTCTCTCTCTCTCTCTGTCTCTCTTTATTTATCTCTCTCTCTTTCCATCTCTATTTCAATTCAATTCAATTTAAATTTGCTTTATTGGCATGACGTAACAATGTGCATATTGCAAAAGCTTACTTTGGATATTTACGATATGAAAATAATAAGAATCAAAATGGTCAACGGGACAGCAGTAACAACAATATCCAAGGATCAAAATAATCATACATTGAACAATAACAATAAGCATACGGAAGAGGACATGTGCAGGTTGATTGGTCTGTCAGACACTGTCCCTCATCTTACCCACAGCGCACTACAACTCTCGCCAGAGAGGTCTTTGAAACCTTGAATAAGAGAAAATGGGGAAACGACACTCTCTAATTGTTTTATATTTTTGACATTTTCTCTCTCTCTCTCTCTCTCTCTCTCTCTGTCTATGGGTTGATAAGTGAGTCTCCTGCCTGTGTGTGTGTGTGTGATGACTTTGCACACCTTCACTGCAGCACACTGATAAACAACTCTCCCTCTGCCATCATTATCCCTCTGCCTCTATCCCTCCCTACTTGTTATTTTTGATTTGACTCTTATTATTGATGTTGATAATTGAGTATTGTACTGCGATGTTGAGGAAGATAGCAGGCAAGCATTTCACTTCACCTTTCATGTGACAAAGAAAAATGTGATTTGGTTTGATACATCACTCTTCCTCCATCTCTATACCTCTATCCCACTACCTCATCCATCTCCCTCCATCTCTCTTCCTCCATCTCTATACCTCTATCCCACTACATCATCCATCTTCCTCCATCTCTCTACATCCGTCCCACTACCTCATCCATCTTCCTCCATCCATCTTCCTCCATCTCTATACCTCTATCCCACTACCTCATCCATCTTCCTCCATCCCTCTTTCTCCATCTCTATACCTCTATCCCACTACCTCATCCATCTTCCTCCATCTCTCTACATCCTTCCCACAACCTCATCCATCTTCCTCCATCCCTCTTCCTCCATCTCTATACCTCTATCCCACTACCTCATCCATCTTCCTCCATCCCTCTTTCTCCATCTCTATACCTCTATCCCACTACCTCATCCATCTTCCTCCATCTCTCTACATCCTTCCCACAACCTCATCCATCTTCCTCCATCCCTCTTCCTCCATCTCTATACCTCTATCCCACTACCTCATCCATCTTCCTCCATCCCTCTTTCTCCATCTCTATATCTCTATCCCACTACCTCATCCATCTTCCTCCATCCATCTTCCTCCATCTCTATACCTCTGTCCCACTACCTCATCCATCTTCCTCCATCCATCTTCCTCCATCTCTATACCTCTATCCCACTACCTCATCCATCTTCCTCCATCCCTCTTCCTCCATCTCTATACCTTTATCCCACTACCTCATCCATCTTCCTCCATCCCTCTTCCTCCCTCTCTATACCTCTATCCCACTACCTCATCCATCTTCCTCCATCTCTCTTCCTCCATCTCTATACCTCTATCCCACTACCTCATCCATCTTCCTCCATCTCTCTTTCTCCATCTCTATACCTCTATCCCACTACATCATCCATCTTCCTCCATCTCTCTACCTCCTTCCCACTACCTCATCCATCTTCCTCCATCCATCTTCCTCCATCTCTATACCTCTATCCCACTACCTCATCCATCTTCCTCCATCCCTCTTTCTCCATCTCTATACCTCTATCCCACTACCTCATCCATCTTCCTCCATCTCTCTACATCCTTCCCACAACCTCATCCATCTTCCTCCATCCCTCTTCCTCCATCTCTATACCTCTATCACACTACCTCATCCATCTTCCTCCATCTCTCTTCCTCCATCTCTATACCTCTATCCCACTACCTCATCCATCTTCCTCCATCCCTCTTTCTCCATCTCTATACCTCTATCCCACTACCTCATCCATCTTCCTCCATCCCTCTTTCTCCATCTCTATACCTCTATCCCACTACCTCATCCATCTTCCTCCATCTCTCTACATCCTTCCCACAACCTCATCCATCTTCCTCCATCCCTCTTCCTCCATCTCTATACCTCTATCCCACTACCTCATCCATCTTCCTCCATCCCTCTTCCTCCCTCTCTATACCTCTATCCCACTACCTCATCATCTTCCTCCATCCATCTTCCTCCATCTCTATACCTCCATCCCACTACCTCATCCATCTTCCTCCATCCCTCTTCCTCCATCTGTCTACATCCTTCCCACTACCTCATCCATCTTCCTCCATCCCTCTTCCTCCATCTCTATACCTCCATCCCACTACCTCATCCATCTTCCTCCATCCCTCTTCCTCCATCTCTCTACATCCGTCCCACTACCTCATCCATCTTCCTCCATCCCTCTTCCTCCATCTCTATACATCTATCCCACTACCTCATCCATCTTCCTCCATCACACAACATCCATCAATCTTCCTCCATCCCTCTTCCTCCATCTCTATGCCTCCATCCAACTACCTCACCCCCCTTCCTCCATCCCGCTACCTCATCCATGTTCCTCCATCTCTCTACCTCCATCCCCTTTCCTCCATCTCTCTCTCACTCTCTGTAGCACTCTCTTAATAACCCCCTTTCCCCTCTCTCTCTTCCCATCTTTCTCTCTCTAGCTCTCTTCTCTCTCTCTCTGTCAGAAGACTGCATTTTATTCTGTGATAATAACAAAACATTAAAACCAAAAACTCTAGGTAGACATTTCTTTGTTTTCTGTAGCTCATTTTCTTCCTTCTCATCCCTCTTTCATCCCTGTTCCCCCACTCTTTTTTAACACACACACACACAGGTATGTGAATGGGACAGCACCTCTGCCTGCCTCTAGTGTAATTCTGCTGACTGTTCAGGTTCTAGTTATAATTAGCAGGTTCCCCTTTGGCAGAGGGAACAGAGGATGTGTCCCAAATGGCACCCTATTCCCTATACAGTGCTCTACTTTTGACCAGGGCCCGTTATGCTCTAATCAAAAATAGTGCAGTATCTAGGAAACAGTGTGCCATTTGGGACACAGCCAGAGAGAATAGTGAAAGCAGTGGGGGAGCAGGAGAGAATGACTTTAAGACTTTGACAATGAGCACTCCCCCTGTCTTATGGCACTACACCTCATCATACTCTGCTGCATACTGTACTGGCTTTAAAAGTCACAGCGGAACTTTTCAGTGTAGCCGCCGAGCTGCCTTGCTTCTTTCAAGGCTGTGACTAGATGCATTTGAGAATTGTAACCACTTGCACATCGCAAATGCGGATTTGTGTTGTTTTTCAGTCTAGTAATGTCTAATTTGTTCCACAATATATTTTCCTGCAACTCTGATTCACTCCACCGGTGGAAATGGGAGTAAGGCTTTTTGAGAACACATGGAGCTCAGTAAGATTACTGTTGATGAACTATTTCACTCCCTTTCACTGATGTAGCACATACTTTACATGAAGTTACAGCAGGGTGCCAACCTTTTGCAATAGGTTGTAATTACATTCATAGCAATGCAATTTAGAGGTACAGTGAACAGGTTGAAGTGGTTTGTTTATAGCACACATGTAGTGAAGTTGACTCATTCTCATTGTAGCTGATCTACAGGGAGGGCATAATGACCGTCATTTAAAACTGTATAGATTGTATGAGAATCCATGTGATTAACACCATAGGACTCCACACTGCCCTTACTCACCTGAACAAAAGCAACATTCAAGTGAGAATACTGTTCATTGACTACAGCTCAGCGTTCAACACCATAGTGCCCTCCAAGCTCATCACTAAGCTTAGGACTCTGAGACTAAAAACCTCCCTCTGCAACTAGATCCTGGACTTCTTGACGGGTAGCCCCCAGGTGGTGAGGGTAGGTAGCAACACATATGCCACGTTGACCCACAACACGGGGGCCCTTCAGGGGAGCTTAGTCCCCTCCTGCTTAGTCCCCTCCTGTCTCCTTGTTCACCCACGACTGCCACGCATGACTCCAACACCATCATTACGTTTGCAGACGACATAATGGTTGTAGGCCTGATCACGAACGTCGATTTGACAGCCTATAGGGAGCACGTCAGAGATCTGGCAGTGTGGTGCCAGGACAAAACTTCTCCCTTAACTTGAGCAAGACAAAGGAGCTGATCTTGAACTACAGGAAACGGAGGGCAGAGCAAGAACCCATTCACATCGACGGGTCTGTAATGGAGCGGGATGAGAGCTTCAAGTTCCTTGGTGTCCACATCACTAAGAACCTTTCCAAACACACCAAGACAGTCGTGAAGAGGGCACAACAATGCCTATTCCACCGCAGGAGGCTGAAAAGATTTGGCATGGGACCTTAGATACTCAGAAAGTTCTACAGCTGCATCATTGAGAGCACCCTGACTGGTTGCATCACCACTTGGTATGGCAACTGCAATCCTGGACCTCTATCAGGCAGTGTCAGAGGAAGGCCCTATTTGTATATTATTTGAATATTATTAGATTTTTTTGTTGTTGCACAAACTCACACATACCGCACTGACACTCCAACACACACACATACTCACACACGGACACAAACACATGGACACACACACACAAAACACACACAAACATGGATATTGACACCACACACACAAACACACACACACACACACACACACACACACACACACACACACACACACACACACACACACACACACACACACACACACACACACACACACACACACACACACACACACACACACACACACACACACACACACACATACAAATATACATTCAGGTTCCTTCACACTCTTCACATATGCTGCTGCTACTCTCTGTTTATTTTCTACGCAAAGTCAATTTACCCCTACCTACAAGTACACATTACCTCAATTACCTCGACTAACCCACACCCCTGCACATTGAGAGGAGAGACACAGTGGTCTGTCATTAGCTTTTTTATTAGCCTTGTCCTCTCAATGTGTGTGCGTTAAAAACAAAGCTCTTATCAATTACCCAACAGCAACAAGCTAAACAAGGGCTTTCAATCAATGACTGTCACAGGCTAGGTGTGCCAGGGTGTTAATAGTAGAGCCAGCTGTCGTGTGTGGGTGTTAGTGGGTGTTAGTGTTTGTTAATGTGTATAGTGTAGTGTATATACCCCCACACACACAAATGCCAACTTTAAACCCATCTGTTCTTGCAGGCTCAGACCTTGCAGCACACTCTTCCACTCAGTGTGTTCCCCCAGTCTCTATGGGGTGCCACACGCTTCAATTCTCGCTCCTGCTGCTGGTGATTCTCTGATCCACCTCTAAGCAGGCGACACCATTCTGTATACTTCTGGCCCATCTTTGGACACTGTGTTAACAAACCTCCAGATGAGCTTCAATGCCATACAACACTCCTTCCAAGGCCTCCAATTGCTCTTAAATGCAAGCAAAACTAAAAGCATCATCTTCAACCGATCGCTGCCCGCACCCGCCCGCCCGCCTAGCATCACTACTCTGGACGGTTCTGACTTAGAATATGTGAACAACTACAAATAACTAGGTGTCTGGTTAGACTGTAAACTCTCCTTACAGACTCACATTAAACATCTCCAATCCAAAATGAAATCTAGAATGGGCTTCCTATTTCACAACAAAGCGTCCTTCACTCATGCTGCCAGACATACCCTGGTAAAACTGACTATCCTGCCAATCCTCATTTACAAAATAGCCTCCAACACTCTACTCAGCAAATTGGATGTAGTCTATCACAGTGCCATCTGTTTTGTCACCAAAATCCCGTATACTACCCATCACTGCGACCTGTATGCTCTCGTTGGCCGGCCCTCGCTTCATATTCGTCGCCAAACCCACTGGCTCCAGGTCTTCTATAAGTCTTTGCTCAGTAAAGCCCCGCCTTATCTCAGCTCACTGGTCACCATAGCAACACCCACCCGTGGCACGCACTCCAGCAAGTATATTTCACTGGTCACCACCAAAGCCAACTCCTCCTTATATCTTTCCTTACAGTTTTCTGCTGCCAATGACTGTAATGAATTGCAAAAATCACTGAAGCTGGAGACTTATCTCCCTCACTAACATTAAGCGTCACCTGTCAGAGCAGTTTACTGATCATTGCACCTGCACATAGCCCATCTGTAAATAGCCCACCCAACTACCTCATTACATTTACGTCATTTAGCAGACGCTCTTATCCAGAGCGACTTACAGTAGTAGTGGGTGCATACATTTTTATACTGGTCCCCCGTGGGAATCGAACCCACAACCGTGGCGCTGCAAGTGCCATGCTCTACCAACTGAGCTACACGGGACTACCTCATCCCCATGTTGTTATTTATTTATTTGCTCCTTTGCACCCCAGTATCTCTACTTGGACATTCATCTTCTGCACATCTATCACTCCAGGGTTTAATTGCTAAATTGTAATTATTTCACCACTTTGGCCTATTTATTGCCTTACCTCCCTAATTTGACTACATTTACACACACTCTATATAGATTTTTCTATTGTGTTTTTGACTATACGTTGGTTTATACCATGTGTAACTCTGTGTTGTTTGTGTCACACTGTTTGCTCTATCTTGGCCAGGTCGCAGTTGTAAATGAGAACTTGTTCTCAACAGGTCTACCTGATTAAATAAAGGTGAAATAAAACAAATAAAAAACTGAACATAATCAAAGAGCTGTGACTGTAACAGAGTTCCTTTATTCCTCTGTCCCAATGTAAACCTGTTGCCCTCAGAGATATGGTAAAGAGCTTATCTCTGTCTGCTTTGTTTGCCTTTTGTTTTCTCTTAGGTTTTTGTCCGGTTTCTCTCATTTCAATCTAGAGGAAAAAGAAACGCACACCTATTTAGGCGAGGTGCTGGCTAGCGGAGTGGAAAACTTGAAAATAAAGGAGAGCCGCACACTCTAAGAGCTCAGATGCAAAAATGTAATGTCCAACGTTTCGACAGGCAAGCTGTCTTCATCAGGGTATAATCACAAACACTGCAAGGTGACTCGTTTATGTAGTGTCAAAATACACACACACACAGGTGTCTGTAATCATGGCCAAGTATGGCTTAATATCATTGGTTCATTCTCAAAAATTAAAATGACATACAAAGAACATACAAAAAACAAATGAATAGCATACGATCATAGATAAAATTTAGACTACATAAGCCTACAAACAATTACAATGGCAAAGTCACAATAATCACAAGAATGGCTTCAGATCAAAGTCTATCGAGGGGTGATGCAAAACAGCTCCAGGAATTTTATGCTTTTCTTAACTCCTGTTCTGGTCTGTTTTTCACTCTTCTCTTGTCTTTTTCTCTTTTTTAGGGCATCTTTACACTACACTACTTTGATGACACATACTAGTCCCAGGTTATGTGTTATTATTATATTATAAATTGTAACGGGTGTCCTCCTCCTCTTCAGACGAAGTAGGGATTGGACCAAAGCGCAGCGTGGAATGTAGACATAATTAAGTTTATTAAAGTAAAGCCGAAAACAAACAAACTACAAAATATCAAAACGACGTAGACAGACCTGAACATGGAACTTACATAAATACACGAAGAACTCACGAACAGGAACAGACTACATCAAACGAACGAACAAACCGAAACAGTCCCGTGTGGTGCAACATACACAGACACAGAAGACAACCACCCACAAACAAACAGTGTGAACAGCCTACCTTTATATGGTTCTCAATCAGAGGAAAAGTCAAACACCTGTCTCTGATTGAGAACCATATAAGGCTAATTACAAATGACCTAAACATAGAAACACAAAACATAGAATGCCCACCCCAACTCACGCCCTGACCAACTAAACACATACAAAAATAACAGAAAACAGGTCAGGATTGTGACAATAAATATTCAGTTTTCTTGCTCTCTCTTCTCTTCTTACTCTCTTCTCTTGTCTTCTTCTCTATTAGCCTACTTTTTGTCTTCTCTTTTTCTGTTATATTCCCTTTTCTCTGTGGACCAATTCCTATACATATAGATTCCCTGTCTACCACTGTAGATTATAATCAGTGAATTATCAATGGCAGAGACAGTGTGGATGTCAACAGATCCACACACACACGCACGCACACACGCACACACGCACACGCACACACACACACACACACACACACACACACACACACACACACACACACACACACACACACACGTCTAATAGACCTGCTGCAGGCTCAGAGGGGTTAAACCAATACAATTTAGTCATAAAGACATTGCAATTGATCAGTGTATCAATTTACACCTAGCTTATATACCTTCCCAACCCCTAGCCTGGGTAATCTTCACACCTAAATAACTGACAAATCTTGGGGAAATATATTGTATTTGTCATTGGAGTTGCAGCTGCTCAGTTGCCAATTTCCCTGACCGGGACCCCACAGGGTGTCTCAGGGAGAGTTGGGATTTGCAAAAAACATGTGTGAAATAGGAACAAATGTAAGCACCCACCAAATTATTATTATTACTCGCAATCCTTGGAGATCAGTCCTCTGATGAGGAAAGAGACGTCGGTATAACAGTAGGAATGTCCCAAATATAATATTAAAGGGTTCAATCATGTACAGGGCTTGCAAAAGTATTCATCCCCCTTGGCATTTTTCCTATTTTGTTGCCTTACAAACTGGAAACAAAATGGTTTGTTTAATTTGATTTACACATGCCTACCACTTTGAAGATACAAATTATTTTTTAATGTGAAACAAACAAGAAATAAGACAAAAAAAACAGAAAACTTGAGCATGCATAACTATTCACCCCCCGAAAGTTAATACTTTGTAGAACCACCTTTTGCAGAAATTACAGCTGCAAGTCTCTTTGGGTATGTCTCTATAAACTAGGTGTAACGGCATTCCTCCTCCTCTTCATCTTCGGAAGAGGAGGAGTATTGAGGGAACCAAGGCGCAGCGTAGTGAAAAGACATATTTATTTAACGAAAACACGAACTTGATAAACTAACAAAAACAACAAACGGTGTAGACAGACCTAAACGACGAACTTACATAAAACAAGAAAAACGCACGAATAGGAACATAGGCTACACAAACCGAACAAACCGAAAACAGTCGCGTGGTGTACAGACACAGACACGGAAGACAATCACCCACAACGAACACTGTGACAACGCCTACCTAAATATGACTCTTAATTAGAGGAACGCCAAACACCTGCCTCTAATTAAGAGCCATACCAGGCAACCCAAAACCAACACAGAAACAGAAAACATAGAATGCCCACCCAACCTCACGTCCTGACCAACTAACACACATAACAAACTAACAGAAATAGGTCAGGAACGTGACATAACCCCCCCCCATAAGGTGCGAACTCCGGGCGCACCAGCACAAAGTCTAGGGGAGGGTCTGGGTGGGCATCTGACCACGGTGGTGGCTCAGGCTCCGGGCGAGGTCCCCACCCCACCACCCATCAATCCTAACCTCCATCTACCCCTAAAAATGTCCACCCATATCTTACCCCCACAAAATCCTCTTAGTAACATCCATGACAGGGACAGCACCAGGACAGACAGAGGGATAGCACCAGACAGAAGGATAGATCAGAATATAGAGGTAGATCAAGATAGAGAGGGAGATCATGATAGAGGGGCAACTCCGGACTGAAAGGCAGCTCCGGACAGAGAGACAGCTCTGGACTGAGGGGCAGTTCTGGGTATATAGCCGTTTCTGGCTGAAGGGCAGCTCATGGCTGACTGACGAATCTGGACGCTCATGGCAGGCTGACGGCTCTCGACGCTCATGGCTGGCTGACGGCTCTCGACGCTCATGGCTGGCTGACGGCTCTCGACGCTCATGGCAGGCTGACGGCTCTCGACGCTCATGGCAGGCTGACGGCTCTGGACGCTCATGGCTCTCTGACGGCTCTGGCCGCTCATGGCTCGCTGGCGGCTCTGGCAGATCCTGTCTGGTTGGCGGCTCTGGCAGATCCTGTCTGGTTGGCGGCTCTGGCAGATCCTGTCTGGTTGGCGGCTCTGGCAGATCCTGTCTGGTTGGCGGCTCTGGCAGATCCTGTCTGGTTGGCGGCTCTGGCGGATCCTGTCTGACGGGCGGCTCTAGCGGCTCCTGTCTGGCGGACGGCTCTAGCGGCTCCTGTCTGGCGGACGGCTCTGTAGGCTCATGGCAGACGGGCGGCTTTGCAGGCTCATGGCAGACGGGTGGCTTTGCAGGCTCATTGCAGACGGATGGCTCAGACGGCGCTGGGGAGACGGATGGCTCAGATGGCGCTGGGGAGACGGATGGCTCAGATGGCGCTGGGGAGACGGATGGCTCAGATGGCGCTGGGGAGACGGATGGCTCAGATGGCGCTGGGGAGACAGATGGCTCTGGACGGATAAGGCGCACTGTAGACCTGGTGCGTAGTGCCGGAACTGGAGGCACCGGGCTAAGGACACGCACCTTCATACTAGTGCGGGGAGCAGGGACAGGGCACACTGGACTCTCAAAGCCCACTCTATACCTGGTGCGTGGTACCGGCACTGGTGGCACCGGGCTGAGGACAAGCACATCAGGATTAGTAGGGGGAGAAGAAACATTTTGTACAGGGCTCTGGAGACGCACAGGAGGCTTAGTGCGTGGTGCCGGAACTGGAGGCACCGAACTGGATACACGCACTACAGGGAGAGTGCGTGGAGGAGGAACAGGGCTCAGGAGACGCACTGGTAGCCTAGTGCGTAGTGTAGGCACTGTAGGTACTAGGCTGGGGCGGGGAGGTGGCGCCGGAAATACCGGACCGTGGAGGCGTACTGGCTCTCTTGAGCATTGAGCCTGCCCAACCTTACCTGGTTGAATGCTCCCGGTCGCCCGACCAGTGCGGGGAGGTGGAATAACCCGCACCGGCCTATGTAGGCGAACCGGGGAAACCATGCGTAAGGCAGGTGCCATGTATGCCGGCCCGAGGAGACGCACTGGAGACCAGACGCGTTGAGCCGGCCTCATGACACCTGGCTCAATGCCCAATCTAGCCCTACCAGTGCGGGGAGGTGGAATAACCCACACTGGGCTATGCACTCGTACAGGAGACACCGTGCGCTCTACTGCGTAACACGGCGCCTGCCCGTACTCCCGCTCTCCACGGTAAGCCTGGGAAGTGGGCGCAGGTCTCCTACCTGCCCTTGGCCCACTACCTCTTAGCCCCCCCCCAAGAAATTTTTGGGTGTTACTCACGGGCTTTTTGGAATTCCGTGCAAGACACGTTCCCTCATAACTCCGGTTCCTCTCTCTCTTTTTCTCCACTCTCCGAGCTGCCTCCAGCTGTTCCCATGGACGGTGATTCACTTTAGCCCATGGTCCTTCTCCGTTAAATATTTGCTCCCAACTCCACAAGTCCTGTATACTTCCCCGTTGCTCCAAATTACGCTGCTTGGTTCTGGATTCTGGTGGGTGATTCTGTAACGGCATTCCTCCTCCTCTTCATCTTCGGAAGAGGAGGAGTATTGAGGGAACCAAGGCGCAGCGTAGTGAAAAGACATATTTATTTAACGAAAACACGAACTTGATAAACTAACAAAAACAACAAACGGTGTAGACAGACCTAAACGACGAACTTACATAAAACAAGAAAAACGCACGAATAGGAACATAGGCTACACAAACCGAACAAACCGAAAACAGTTGCGTGGTGTACAGACACAGACACGGAAGACAATCACCCACAACGAACACTGTGACAACGCCTACCTAAATATGACTCTTAATTAGAGGAACGCCAAACACCTGCCTCTAATTAAGAGCCATACCAGGCAACCCAAAACCAACACAGAAACAGAAAACATAGAATGCCCACCCAACCTCACGTCCTGACCAACTAACACACATAACAAACTAACAGAAATAGGTCAGGAACGTGACACTAGGCACATCTAGGCACTGGGAATTTTGCCCATTCTTCAAGGCAAAACTGCTCTAGCTCCTTAATTTCTTCAGGCTGCAGGGTGAATATTGAAAAAACTGGAAAATATGTGCACATTTTCAAACGGCCTCTTAAGAAATTTTTGATTTTACAATATGCATATATTTACTACTATTGGATAGATAACAGTCTATAGTTTCTAAAAACGTTTGAATTATTTCTCTAAGTGGAACAGAACTATTTTTACAGCCATTTTCCCAGCCGAATTGAGATTTCCAAAATGCGATGTGTCTCTTTAAGACCTTGTCTATACAAGGTCATGACACTTAGGACCGTAGAAACACGTCATACGCCTTCATCTGGGTGTAATGCAGAAGTGAGAGTTGAAAGGAGTTGAATATCTCTTCCATGGACTGAATACCACATCTTCTTGTGAGACCTGCGCAGTTTAATTTTTTTTCCGGGCGCGAGGCAGAATCTGGACTCGGCTCCTGGAATCCGCTCGTTAAAGGTGAATATGACCTCTGCCAACGATATTATTTGATACATGTCACAAAATCATCCTAAAGTATGTTTTTTCAATATACTTTAATTATATTATTGCAATTTATTCTGGACTTTAGATGTCATGCGACGGAAGAATTTTTTGAAGAAAGACAGATTAGCGCCGCACGGCCGTTGTGCTTGCTAACCAAAGAGGGAAATATTTTGTTCTGGAACCCAACTAAAGACTTTACTGGACAATGGACCCCGTTACAACATTCTGATGGAAGATCAACAAAGATAAGGACCCAATTTGGGATGCTTTTTCATATATCTGTCGAACTGTGCTATGCTAGCGCTTGACTAGAATCAATGCTGCCGTATGCTAGCTAATGTTGTAAGCTAATATAACGATATATTGTGTTTTCGCTGTAAAACACTTCAAAAATCGGAAATATTGGCTCTATTCACAAGATATTTGTCTTTCATTAGCTATCCACCATATGTTTTTCTGAAATGTTTTATGAGGTGTAATTAGTAGTTGACGTTGGTGTCTGTATTTTCTCTGGCTACTCCCGTCTGATTTCAGACTGTAGCTATGCTGTAGCAATGATGGGAGCAGTAATGTAAAACTGATTTATAGCTAAAATATGCACATTTAATGAACAAAACATAGATTTATTGTGTAACATGTTATAGGACTGTCATCTGAGGTAGTTTTTTCTAGGTTCTTTAGGTTGGTTTTAGGTTATTTAGGTTGGCTTGTGCATGCTACTTGAATCATAATTCATACATCATAATCATTATCATACGTGTCTGTCCACTTTTGTATTTGGTGGTGAGCTAACATAAATATATGTGGTGTTTTCTCTGTAAAACATTTAAAAAATCGGACATGTTGGCTGGATTGACAAGATGTTTATCTTTCAAATGCTGTATTGGACTTGTTAATGTGTGAAAGTTAACTATTTTTAAAAAATAGCTTTTGAATTTCGCGCCCTGCACATGAGCTGGATGTTGTCATATTTGTACCGACGTCGGGAGAGCCCGCCTAACAGGTTAAAGTTGGATGGGTTCCGCTCCTGTACAGCAATCTTTAAGTCATATCACAGATTCTCAATTGGATTGAGGTCTGGCCTTTGATAAGGCCATTTCAATACATTGTTTCCCCTTAAACCACTCAAGTGTTGCTTTAGCAATATGCTTATGGTCATTGTCCTGCTGGAAGGTGAACCTCCGTCCGAGTCTAAAATCTCTGGAAGACTGAAACAGGCTGCCCTCAAGAATTTCCCTGTATTTAGCACCATCCATCATTCCTTCAATTCTGACCAGTTTCCCAGTCCCTGCCGATGAAAAACATCCCACAGCATGATGCTGCCACCACCATGCTTCACTGTGGGGATGTTATTATCGGGGTGATGAGAGGGGTTGGGTTTGCGCCAGACATAGCGTTTTCCTTGATGGCCAAAAAGCTCAATTTTAGTCTCATCTGACAAGAGTACCTTCTTCCATATGTTTGGGGAGTCTCCCACATGCTTTTTGGCGAGCACCAAATTTTTTCTTTAAGCAATGGCTTTTTCTGGCAACTGTTCCGTAAAGCCCAGTGCTGTTTAATGTGGTCCTATAAACAGATACTCCAATCTCCGCTGTGGAGCTTTGCAGCTCCTTCAGGGTTATCTTTGGTCTCTTTGTTGCCTTTCTGATTAATGCCCTCCTTGCCTGGTCCATGAGTTTTGGTGGGCGGCCCTCTCTTGTCAGGTTTGTTGTGGTGCAATACTCTTTCCATTTTTTAATAATAGATTTAATGATGATCTGTGGGATGTTCAAAGTTTCTGATATTTTTTTCATAACCCAACCCGGATCTTTACTTCTCCACAAATGTGTCCCTGACCTGTTTGGAGAGCTCCTTGGTCTTCATGATGCCGCTTGCTTGGTGGCCCCTTAGTGGTGTTGCAGACTCGGGGGCCTTTCAGAACAGGTATAAATATATTGAGATCATGTAACACTTCGATTGCACACAGGTGGACTTAATTCAACTAATTATGTGACTTCTGAAGGTAATTGGTTGCACCAGATCGTATTTAGGGGCTTCATAGAAAAGGGGGTGAATACATACACATGCACCACTTGTCATTTTTTTTTTGTGATATTTTTTTTTTTCCACTTTTTTCACTTTTTTTTCACTTTTCACTATTTTGTGTATGTGCATTACATAAAATCCTAATAAAATCAATTTAAATTACAGGTTGTAATGCACCAAAATAGGAAAAACGCCATGGGGGATGAATACTTTTGCAAGGCACTGTACTCTGGGTTGCATAGGATTCTGTTTGTTGCATGTTTTGCATTTTTCTGTTATGTAATATCTTCCAATACAACATTATTTTATGTTATGTATGTGTTTTGAAACCAATATTTAAAAATCACTGTCATTGCATAGCATTTTAGAGAGAGAGAGGGGGAGAGAGAGAGAGAGAGAGAGAAAGAGAGAGAGGGAGATTTTTGTGGAGACAATATCACACATCTTTTACTGGTTACTATTGCAATGACAGAGGCAATGCTATTTCTCATTTTGGGCGATATCCGAGTGCTTGTAACAAACTGAAACCCAAGTGATATTCACTGTAAAAATATCACGCTGCTTAGGCTTAAGAAAGTAAATCTTCACAAGGTCAGGTAATAAAATTGTCTGTATTTTTTGGGGATATGTGTTTTTTATTTATTTTAAGGGGAGGATCATATTTAATATTCCGGGAAGATTGTTGCTTCCATCAATGTAATTGTCTGCATCATTTCCAATCCCCCATATATTTTTTGAGGTAAATACTGTATATATATATCCATATACATACATACATACACATACATACCCATATATATGTATATACAGTATATATAGATATATGTATGTATACATATTTCTATATATATATTTCTATATGCATACATAAACATTCATACAAATACACATATACACATATGCACACATACAGTTCTACACATATACAGTATGGGCCAAAATTCAGCCAACTTATTGTGGGAAGCTTATGGAAGGCTACCCAAAATGTTTGACCCAAGTTAAACAATTTAAAGGCAATGCTACCAAATACTAATTGAGTGTATGTAAACTTCTGACCCACTGGGAATGTGATGAAAGAAATATAAGCTGAAATAAATCATTCTCTCTACTATTATTCTGACATTTCACATTCTTAAAATAAAGTGGTGATCCTAACTGACCTAAGACAGGGAATTTTTACGAGGATTAAATGTCAGGAATTGTGAGAACTGACTTTAAATGTAATTGGCTAAGGTGTATGTAAACTTCCAATTTCAAATATATATTACATTCTATTTGTTGCAATAATTTTGTATATTAATTTAAATAGAAAAAATGTGAAGGTTTGAATCTGGCGTTGTTTTGCTTATCAATTTATAAACCATGTGCCATGGAATGGGTACATTGAAAATTCTCTTCCCAACTAGTTTGCAGTTTATTTGGCACATCTGTCCATTTTTTGGTAAGTAAATGAAATTGCACAATGTTTTTATTTATCACAATTTTCTTTAACCATTTATGTTCTTTAATGTAGGGCAGACAGACACGTTTCTTACTTTTTTTCCCTTCTACTTGCCTCCTACATTTTTGTGGTAATTCTGCAATGAATTGGTTGTATTTTGGGTAGAGCAGACATTTTTGTATGTCTGTGTTAGCTGCATGTGTGTCATAACTCCACCAGTCCTCTTTATGATATAATTTACAAAGATTATTAATTTAAAAATTTTATCGAATATTGTATTTTTTTTATCAATTAGTATATTTGAGATTAACCACAATATTTGATGTATTATTTGGTCTGTCTTTTCAGGTGTATTAAACTGGAATTGCAACCAACTTTAAGGCTTGTTTAAAAAATAACAATATTTTGGAGATTATTTTGTTTTAAAACAACCGAAAGTGAGCAGTTATAATCTGAGTAAAGTGAAAAAGGCCTTTCTTGAACATTGGGTGAGACATTCCTACCAATTTACTAGAGAACCATTTCGGATTTAAGTATAACTTTTGTATGACAGAAGCCTTTTGTGAGAGTTCTAATGCTTGACAATTTAATAATTTCTGCCCTCATATTCGTTATATACATAGGCCCTTTTAATTTTGTCTGGCTTGCCATTCCAAATCAAATGTATATTGTTTGTACATATAATTTAAAAAGCAGTTTGCTAGGTGTAGGCAAAACCATAAGCAAATAGGTAAACTGTGATATGACTAAAGAGTTAATCAGGGAGATTTTTCCACAAGTAGACAGGTATTTTCGATTCCATGTTAGCAATATCTTATCTATTTTTGCTAACTTTCCATAAAAATGTATTGGACTGAGATCATTTATTTCGGAATTTGAATACAGAGTATGTCCACATCCCTGTCTGTAATGAAACTCAGAGAGAAAAAGGAGTGCGGCAGATGTTTATTAAGGCAGGAATCGTGGTCACAGGCAGGCAATGGTCAAACACAGGTAGGTAGTCAAAAACAAAAAATACCTCACAACCATACAAACAGAAAGAACTGAACTAAATAGGGAGCTGATGAGACCAGGTGAGAAAATAAAACAGATTAAATAAATTAATAAAAATTAAAGACCGGGCTACGTTCCAGAACACAATGAAAAAGAACACAAGGTTGACTAAGAAAAAAAAGCAGAACCTTACACCGTCAGACCAATTAATTGGTAAACTACACGGTAATGTAAAAGTTTCATTTTTTAGTGGTCCAATACGTAATATAGTGCACTTATCATAAGTGGGTTTTAATCCAGAGAGGTTAGCAAAAGTATCTAGATCCTCTATGAGGCTGTGGAGGGATTCTAATTGTGTTTTTTAAAGAAAACATGAATCATCAGCGTACAATGACACCTTTGTTTTTAAGCCACGGATTTCTAATCCCTTAATATTATTTAATAGCTAACATTTCGATGGCAGTAATAATTAGATATGCCGATAGTGGACAACCTTGTTTTACTCCTCTTGACAGTTTAAAACTTTCCGAGATGTAGCCATTTTTTACTATTTTACATAACTTTAACCCATTTTATAAGAGATTCTCCTAAATTTAAATATTCTAGGCATTTATATATAAACTCCAGTCGTACTTTATCAAACGCCTTTTCAAAATCAGCTATGAAAACCAGGCCTGGTGTCTCCGATATTTCATAGTATTCTATTGTTTCCAGTATCTCCAATGTATCGTCCATGTAAAAAACCTGTCTGATTAGGATGAATAATATCTGACAATACCTTTTTAATTCTATGCGCCAAGCATTTAGCTAGAAGTTTTGCATCAAAACACTCAAGTGTAAGAGGCTTCCAATTTTGTAAATGGACTGGATCTTTATATATATATCACTTGGATCCTGTTTCATTAATACTGAAATCAGACCTTCTTGCTGTGTGTCTGATAATCTACCATGTATATAACAGTGGTTAAAACATTCTAATAATGGTCCGCTGAGTATATCAAAAAAAGTTTGGTGTACTTCCACTGCTATGCCATCCAGCCCTGGAGTTTTCCCAGCCTTAAAGGCTTTAATTGCATCAAGAATTTCCTCCTCTGTAATTTGGATTTCACATGAGTCTTTCTGTACAGATGTACATTTTACATTATTAATAGGAAAAAAATCCATACAATTATCTTTGGTTAGTGGAGATGGAGGAGACATATTCTTAAAGTACTTTACTTCCTCTTTCAAAGTATCATTCGGTAAATCATGCATGACTCCATCATTTGTAACAAGTTTCAATACATGTTTTTTCTTGGCATTTCTATGTTGAAGATTGAAAAAGAATTTGGTGCATATTTCCCCATATTCCATCCAGTTGGGTTTATTTGTATAATATATTACACTGGATCTGTCACGTTCCTGATCTGTTTTCCTTTTTCTTGTATTTATTTAGTTGGTCAGGGCGTGAGTTGGGTGGGTTTGTCTATGTTTGATTTTCTATGTTGGGATGTTTGTGTTCGGCCGGGTATGATTCTCAATCAGAGACAGCTGTCAATCGTTGTCCCTGATTGAGAATCATTCTTAGGCAGCCTGGGTTCACGTGTGTTTTGTGGGTGTTTGTTTCCGTGTCTGTGTTTGTTGCACCACACGGTACTGTATCGGTTTATGCACTTCGTTTATTTGTTTTGTAAGTCAGTTTCAGTTTCGTTCATTAAATAATGACCACTTTCCACTCTGCGTGTTGGTCCGATCCATGCTCCTCCTCGTCTGAGGAGGAGAACGACTATGACGACCGTTACAGAAACACCCACCCCAAAAGGATCAAGCAGAGTGGGACCAGACAGCAGCAGCAGCAGAGACCGAGGACACAGGACTCGTGGACTTGGGAGGAGATCCTGGACGGCAAAGGACCCTGGGCTCAGCCAGGGGAATATCGCCGTCCCAAGGCGGAGTTGGAGGCAGCGAAGGCAGAGAGGCGCTGGTATGAGGAGGCAGCGCGGCGACGCGGTTGGGAGCCCGAGAGTCAGACCCAAAAATTTCTTGGGGGGGGGACACGCGGAGTGTGGCAAAGCCGGGTAGGATACCTGAGCCAACTCCCCGTGCTTACCGTGGAGTGAGAGGGCGTCGTACTGGTCAGACACCGTGTTATGCGATAAAGCGCACGGTGTCCCCAGTACGCGTGCTTAGCCCAGTGCGGGCTATTCCACCTCGCCGCACTGGTAGGGCTAGGTTGGGCATCGAGCCGGGTGCCATGAAGCCGGCCCAACATATCTGGCCTCCAGTACGTCTCCTCGGGCCGGCGTACATGGCACCAGCCTTACAGATGGTGTCCCCGGTTCGCCAGCATAACCCAGTGCGGGCTATTCCACCTCGCCGCACTGGCAGGGCTACGGGGACCATTCAACCTGGTAGGGTTGGGGAGGCTCGGTGCTCAAGAGCTCGTGTCCTCCTTCACGGTCCAGTATACCCGGTGCCACCTCCACGTACCAGTCCTCCGGTGGCAGCACCCCGCACCAGAATGTCTCTCCGGGTTCTCTCTCCAGCTGCTCTCACCTGTCCAGCGCTGTCAGAGCCTTCCTCCTCTCCAGCGCAGCCTGAGTCTGAACTGCCTGCCTTCCCAGCGCTGTCTGAACTGTCTGCCTGCCCAGCGCTGTCTGAACTGTCTGCCTACCCAGTGCTGTCCGTCTGTCCCGAGCCGCCAGAGCCGTCCAGCCAGGACCAGCCAGAGCCGTCCAGCCAGGACCAGCCAGAGCCGTCCAACCAGGACCAGCCAGAGACGTCCAGCCAGGACCAGCCAGAGCCGTCCAGCCAGGACCAGCCAGAGCCGTCCAGCCAGGACCAGCCAGAGCCGTCCAGCCAGGAGCTGCCAGAGCCGTCCAGCCAGGAGCTGCCAGAGCCAGCCAGTCAGGAGCTGCCAGAGCCAGCCAGCCAGGATCCGCCAGAGCCAGCCAGCCAGGATCCGCCAGAGCCAGCCAGCCAGGATCCGCCTGAGCCAGCCAGCCAGGATCCGCCAGAGCCAGCCAGCCAGGATTCGCCCCTCGGTCCGGAGCTGCCCCTCGGTCCGGAGCTGCCCCTCGGTCCGGAGCTGCCCCTCGGTCCTGAGCTGCCCCTCGGTCCGGAGCTGCCCCTCGGTCCGGTGCTGCCCTTTGGTATAGTGGGATTGACATGGAGGGTGGCCATTGGGAGGAGGCCACGGAAGCGGGGTTTGACTATGGTGGGGTGGGGACCACGACCAGCGCCAGAGCCGCCACCGTGGACAGACGCCCACCCAGACCCTCCCCTAGAGTTTATGCTGGTGCGCCCGGAGTTCGCACCTTAAGGGTAGCTGTCAATCGTTGTCTCTGATTGAGAATCATACTTAGGCAGCCTGGGTTCACGTGTGTTTTGTGGGTGTTTGTTTCCGTGTCTGTATTTGTTGCACCACACGGTACTGTATCGGTTTATGCACTTCGTTTATTTGTTTTGTAAGTCAGTTTCAGTTTCGTTCATTAAATAATGACCACTTTCCACTCTGCGTGTTGGTCCGATCCATGCTCCTCCTAGTCTGAGGAGGAGAACGACTATGACGACCGTTACAGGATCTTTCTTGAATAAGTTCCTCCGTTTCTTTTTGTGTTTCCTCTAACTTACTCTGAGCCTCTATGGTACAGTTTTTATTGCCATCCATCTGTTCTGTTGGTCCTTCATTTTCTTTTGTTAATATGGACACTTTTGATTGCTTTGTTTTAGAGATGAGTACTGAATTGCTTGGCCTCTAAAGGCACATTTAAAAGTGTCCCATTCAATAAGGGGATCTACTGTACCTATGTTATGTCAGAAAAGTCAGTTATAAATTATTCTGTCCTAATTGTAAACAAGTTATCATCCAGTAGGGTTTGATTAAATTTCCAATATCCTCGCCCACGTGGAAATTCTGTAAGAGTAATATATATGCCAATTACGTGATGATCCGGCCACATTCTGACACCTATCAACACTTTTTAAACTTTTGGTGCCAGAGAGAATGACATAAGAAAGTAATCAAAACGACTAGCTTGATTAAGCCTTTGTCATGTACATCTCACTCGGTCAGTTTATTAAACCTCCTCCATGTATATCTCACTAGGTCAGGTTATTAAACCTCCACCATGTATATCTCACTAGGTCAGGGTATTAAACCTCCTCCATGTACATCTCACTAGGTCAGGGTATTAAACCTCCTCCATGTACATCTCACTAGGTCAGGGTATTAAGCCTCCGCCATGTATATCTCACTAGGTCAGGATATTTAAGTCTCCATATATCCACTAATTCCAATATATCCATGACATTCATGATTACCTTAAGTGCCTGAGGTTGATAGTTTGTAGTGTGATTTCATAGAGGTATTTAAAACCGTATTGAAATCCCCCACCATAATAATAGAGTCTAGTGTTGCTTGTAGAGTTGCTCATTTTTTATAGAGATTTTCAAAGAAGCCTGCATCACCATTATTTGGACCGTATAGGTTAATAAGCCATATCTGTTTATTGTCCAATAACATATTTAAAATAATCAATCTACCTTGATGATCTGTTTGGACAATTTGCACATTTGGATCAAAATTACTGTTAATTAATTCCATCACCCCTTTTTAATTTCTTTGCCCATGGGAGAAATATATTTCACCCCCCCAGTCCTGTTCCACAAAACTTCATCTAAAAATGTTAAATGAGTTTCCTGTAAACAATAGATATTATATTTATTCTCTTTTAGCCAGGTAAATACTGATCAACTTTTCCTATTATCTGCTAAGCCATAACAATTATAACTGGCTATACTTATTTCACCACTTACCATAATGAGACACAAGTTTCAATTCTATTTATCAAAATATATGTTTTTTTAAACGAGCCATTAAAAAGTAACATGATGATTGAGTGTCTGTATACTGTAGCTGTACCATGATATTTGCATTGCTACAAAGTGAACATCCAATTGGTCCCCACTATTCCTCCCGCTAAAAGCCCTCCTCATCCCGAGTTGGGTTGTCATCCCAATGCCTGGCAGACCACCCCCGACCCACCGGATCCCACAGCTCCGGAGAGGCCAGGATCCATCCTTCGAAAAGAGCACACTGTGCCACCCACAGAACAGAAGCAGATCAATTGCCAAATGCATTTCCATCGCCCTCACCTCAATAAAATCCTTTTTATCTTATTTTCCATAATTAGATATTCATATTTGTAGTAATGTGGGCAATTTATGCAAATTACTTTTACCTCTTACGAGTCTCGTAATTACCAAAATTACATTATGGCAAGCAATTATTATATTAGCAAACAATTATTGTGAATCATCCTATATTGTCCCTAACATATTTTACTCACCTCGCAACAGTTGTGGGATATACACCCACACCCACACACTCATACGAACTCATACACACTCATTCACCATCCCAGAGCCCAACTCAAGAAAGATATTGATTTACAAATGCATATACAGTTGCAGCTGTATGAGAAGACCTGTAAAACTGTGCAAGAAAAATGGGCAGAAATGGGGAGATTTGATTAACCATTGTCACGTCCTAGGTGATGCAGGTCAGATATACCCCCTTCCCCCGAAACACCCACAACATGGTCCCCCGTAGTGACCATATTCCCAAGCATCTCCATGCAGTCAGACCTTAGATTTTGTGCCACCAGGGCCACAATAATATGCCCCCTCTCTGAATGTCCAAGTGTGACCCCCTCCCCATGGGTTACTGCAGCTAGTGTTGCCAGCACTGCCACTGCCTGGGTGGGGGAACCCCACCGGAATCTCCACCGGCTACAAGGTCGTCAAGGTTCTCATTAGCAGCTTTGAGAATTTCCTTGTATATTATATTATTGTATATTATACCTCTCCCTTCAGGGGGCTTTGGCTTTGCAGGACCAATCCTGCCATGCAGACTTAGAATCTTGAGGGGGCGGTGCTGCTCTAGGTCTCTGACCACACTTTGGCTGCATACAGGCCAATTACAGCAGCCCATAAAACAGTTAGTGACTTCTCCTTAGTATCTGGGTCATTCAGGTGGGTTTCTAGGGTATAGGGTTGTGGACCGTTCCATTAATATAGGATCATAAATAAATAAATTAGATGTATCATTTATTTAAAAAATGTAGTTCCCATGATAGGACAATAAATAAATGATAAGTAAAATGTATTTTAAAATGCTGTTCCACCATGCTAGGACAATAAATAAATAAATACATACATAGATGTATAATTCATTATACAATGTATATCCCTCATATCAACAACATTGAAGCTCTCTCACAACCCCTGCTCACAGCAATACATTGGTTCTGGGATATGCAACCAAATCCTTTCTCACTCAACGCCCCACTTTCCCAAACACCAAAAAACACACACCACACCATCCATCCACACATACTTTGCCTTCTGTTTACTGAGTTTTTATCTCCACCATGTTGAATTAGTGCTTTTGTGTTCCAATTAGTTATATTTGACATTCGATAGAAAAGCTATATTTTTGTTGTATTATTACAATCCATAACCAGGCTAGAATTTTGTGTTTCCTTATTTGCCTCCTATGACAACTTTTCAAATTTTAAAATAGCCATGGAGTTGTCTTTGTGTCTCTGAACAACTGGTTATCAATATACAGTTTTTTGACGACGAGAGCTACGCATTTCCCTTTCAATATATTTTCCTTGGAAATTGGATACAGAACTTTACGCCGTTCTGCAATTACCTTCGGGAACTGATCATTCATGCCAATTTTTGTGCCAGCAAGTCTTTTATCCAGGCTTTAATCCATTGATTTATCTTTAAAGAAAGCAAATTTAGCAACGATTGGGCGTTCATACCTCTGCCAACTCTGTCCGAAGCAGTGTACACATTTGAATTCAGGAACTTCTCCTTCTTTTTCTTGGATACCTGTAAGTAGCAGATTCTCTCTCATGCATCTAGTCTGTATATTAAGTAAGGATTCTCTCAGAACAATGTTCTCCTTTTAAAGTTAATTAACTTTGGTTTCAATCTTTTAGACTGTCCCTTTTAGCTTGTTTGAGTCTTTCTCCAATGTCGCAGCGTTTTCGCCACTCATCCCGAGGCTTGAATTCAACTATTTTATATCCTTACTGACCAGTTCAAGTATTCCCCGTTTGTCATTTATTGATTTTAAAACCTCATTGGGAAAGGCGTGCCGCTAGCGGGACACCTCGACAACATCCGGTGAAATTGCAGAGCTACAAATTCAAATGAAATTACTATAAATATTTAACTTTCATAAAATCCCAAGTGTAATACATCAAAATAAAGCTTAACTTGTTGTTAATCCAGCCGCCGTGTCAGATATCAAAAAGGCTTTATTGGCGAAAGCAAACCATGCGATTATCTGAGGACAGCGCCCCGCATACCAACACATGAAAAACATATTTCAACCAGGCTGGTGCGACACGAAAGTCAGAAATAGCGATATAAACAATGCCTTACCTTTGATGATCTTCTTCTGTTGGTACTCCAAAAGGTCCAAGTTACATCACAAAAGGTCCTTTTGTTCGATAATGTCCTTCTTTATATCCATAAAAACTTGGTTTAGCTGGCGCGCTTCAGTCAATAATCCACTCAGTTTCCCTCCATCAAAATGCATACAAAATGAATCCCAAACGTTACTAATAAACTTTTCCAACAAGTCAAACAACGTTTATAATCGAACCTTAGGTATCCTAATACGCAAATAAACAATACAATTTAAGACAGAGAATAGTATGTTCATTACCGGAGATAAAAAAAGCAAGAACGCACTTTCCTCCACGCGCTTGGAAACACTACAGCCAAAATGGGAGCCACCTAGAAAAACTACAATTGCTGGGTCATTTTTCCAAAAACCTGCCTGAAACTCTTTCTAAAGACTGTTGACATCTAGTGGAAGCCCTAGCAACTGCAATTTAGGAGGACTTGGGCTTCTAATTATAGTACTAGCCATTGAAAACAGTGGTAAGCTGCTATATGCATATCCTTGCTTCTGGGCCTGAGAAACAGGCAGTTTACTTTGGGCACGCTTTTCATCCGGAAGTGAAAATACTGCCCCCTATCCCAATGAAGTTATTAACAGATGAGTTTCTACCTTTACCATTCCCGGTGGTGAAAATATTAAATCGTCTGTGTCTGTAGAAGAGTCACATTTTCGTTTTGAGGTAGGTTTCCCTGTCTTACTCTCCGTCGTGTTGAGACAGGTTTGCCTGTCTTACTCTCCGTCATGTTTGGGTGTTGCTTGTTTTCATAATATTTGTTGATAAATTTCTCTAGTCTTATGATTTGTTTTCTGTTGTTATCCAGATTGAAGGTTATTACCCACCAGATTGTGTAGTACTAATATTTAGTCTAAGTTTTCAATATTGAATATTACGTTTTTATCTTGAGGTGGTCTACATAGCTATGTTCTGTCCGCTATCTTGTTTGTGTTTTGTCCGTGTGTGTGTGTGTTTGTGTGCATAAATTAGAGTGTGTGTGTGTGCGTGTGTGTGTGCGTCTGTGTGTGTGTGTGTGGATCTGTTGACATCAACACTGTCTCTGCCATTGATAATGCACTGATTATAATCTCCAGTGATGGACAGGGAATCTATATGTATAGTAATCGGTCCACAGAGAAAAGGGAATAGAACAGAGAATAATAGAGAATATAAAAATGAGGTAAATGGTCAAGAGGACAAGAATTAAAAAAGAAAAGAAAAGAAGAAGAGAAGAAGAGAAGAGAGAGTAAGAAAACAGAATATTTCTACTGCAACAATAATACATTTCCTGGGACTAGTATGTGCTGTAAAGTAGTGTAGTGTAAAGACACCCTAAAAGAGAGAAAATGACAAGAGAAGAGTGAAAAACAGACCTGAACGTTCTTTTTTATCCCCCCTCTTTGTATACACCTGTGTCTAGCCCTGGCTATGAGGAAAGGACTGTGTATGTGTCAGCTGTCCCTGTAGGCTAAGGACCCTGTACAAACACATCAGCCTGCTACTCTTAGAATGTGTGAGTGTGTCTGAATGAGCGTGTGTATGTGTATGTGTGTGTTTGTGTGTGTGTGTGTGTGTGTGTGTGTTTATGCACGTCCATGCCTTGTGTGTCTTAGTGACTTTACACATTTTCCCAGGGACATGTGTTTTATGACTCTTAATCAAAATAAATGGTCTCTGTCTGATTTCCATAATAATAGAGAATGTGCACGGCCGTATTATTCATTAGTTTTCTTGGTGTGCTAGCCTAGCTGGAGCAGGAAGTGGATTTAATGTATTTAGTATCTCACTGTTATCCTAAGTAGCTTGGATTATTATAATGGCCTGTCAAGGCTAAAGCCTGGGCCTAATTCCCCTTCTCCAGATATCCCTTACAAAGGACAAGCTAATATAAGTGTACTTTCCCAATTCCATATGCTTTTAGCCAGGACCACTATTACTTAGGCTGTAATACATGGATATGAGAGTGTTGTGGCTTCAATTAAAGCTGAGTTATGTGTGTGTGTGTGTGTGTGTGTGTGTGTGTGTGTGTGTGTGTGTGTGTGTGTGTGTGTGTGTGTGTGTGTGTGTGTGTGTGTGTGTGTGTGTGTGTGTGTGTGTGTGTGTGTGTGTGTGTGTGTGTGTGTTTGTGTGTTTGTGTGTGTGCGTTTGTGTGTGTGCGTGTTTGTGTGTGTGTGTGTGTGTATGTAATTATAATCCTCTTTTCTACATATTTTATGAGGGTGTGGTTACACACATGCACGGACACACACATGCACATACACATACACACACATACATTCATATAATTTGCATATTATTCAACCACATTGCAAGCTATCAAGAATGTGTGAAACTCAGCATTCAGTCCTTTCCATCGTCAGACTGAAGCAGGCGGTGACTTACAGTGTGTCAAGTCATGTTCCTGCTAGAAATAGAAAGCCACTCTTGGAGCAAAATGGAAGTTAATGAAAAGGCTCTTAAAAGTGTTTTGACACATGTTTTTGTCTTTTGCTGTAATCAAAAGTTAGATTCAAGTCTATTTAGAGCACTCTCTTGAAGAGTAGTTGAGTACATCCTACACATTCAGTGTGGATTTCAATTCATGCATGTTTTAAATTCAATGCGTGTTGGATGGACAGCAAAGGAATGACATTGTATTTTTCTTTTTGCCGTGTTAAGGGGGCAACGTACTTCATATAATATGCAGCTAGTGGGATGTTTAAATGAATAATCACTATTTACTATTAACATGGACATTGAGTGATTGACCCTGACCTGTCATTAACATATGTGATGTATGAAATTATTATAATAATATGCATTTACCACCTAGTGATGAAAACTCATGGACCGTATGGAGATTAGGCTGTATATTAATCAATGTGGAATTTTCAAGCTTTCTTTCTGCCAAGAAGAAGAAAAAACATGAGATGTGTACTTTTCTCTCCAACTTCCAACTTTTAAAAAATCGTTCTGCGCAATACTGTAGGTTTTAGTTTAATGTTTTGTTTAGGTCACAAAAAGAAAGCTTTGCCTGCTTGCTGCCTCTAGAGATGTTCTAAGATGTTCTGAAATCATTTGGTGCATTCTTCAACAAGTTTTAAAACGTTTTAGTGAGTTCTTGCACTAAAAAACGTGGTTCATGAGACACCTTTTGCTGAACTGAGTATTTGTGTTGGATATACTGAACATTAGCTCTATCAGTTTCTTCCTGAATATTTCCTCCTCCCTTTCCTGGTTATAGATTAACTAACTTCCTGGTTATAGATTAACTAACGTCCTGGTTATAGATTAACTAACTTCCTGGTTATAGATTAACTAACTTCCTGGTTATAGAGGAGCCAACTGGGATGGTTGGCTGGTCTGGACTAACTCCCTGGTTATAGGGGAGCCAACTGGGCTGGTTGGCTGGTCTGGACTAACTTCCTGGTTATAGGGGAGCCAACTGGGCTGCTTGGCTGGTCTGGACTAACTTCCTGGTTATAGGGGAGCTAACAGGGCTGCTTGGCTGGTCTGGACTAACTCCCTGGTTATAGGGGAGCCAACTGGGCTGGTTGGCTGGTCTGGACTAACTTCCTGGTTATAGATGAGCCAACTGGGCTGCTTGGCTGGTCTGGACTAACTTCCTGGTTATAGGGGAGCCAACTGTGCTGCTTGGCTGGTCTGGACTGCCCTCACAGAACCTTTCATCTGATTGAAATGGTAGGGAGACCTAATGGGGAGAGCAGTTTGGGTCCGCTGGTCATCCAAATATGATGCTAATGGTCAGGGAGAAAGAGAATGTTGTGGTGTGTGTGAACCATGGTCTAACCGCATACAGTAAACGCTCCTGTTCATTGTGATCCCCTAAATTATTCTGTGACCATATCAAAGAAATGAAGTGTTTTACAGAAGAGGACCTCTCATGGGTGTTCATCCCGCACATTCAGCATTCAGAAAACAAAGACAGACTTTGATGTGAAGAAGGGGAAGAAGATGGACATAGAGTAATGTTGAAATGGTGGGAAGGAAGGATGGAGACAGTAGGGAGAGGGCTGCAGAGGTCTGTCGGTTGGAGAGAGGGAGGAGGGAGAGGGCTGCAGAGGTCTGTTGTTTGGAGAGAGGAGAGAGAGGGCTGCAGAGGTCTGTCTGTTGGAGAGAGGGAGGAGGGAGAGGGCTGCAGAGGTCTGTCTGTTGGAGAGAGGGAGGAGGGAGAGGGATGCAGAGGTATGTCTGTTGGAGAGAGGGAGGAGGGAGAGGGCTGCAGAGGTATGTCTGTTGGAGAGAGGGAGAAGGGAGAGGGCTGCAGAGGTATGTCTATTGGAGAGAGGGAGAAGGGAGAGGGCTGCAGAGGTATGTCTGTTGGAGAGAGGAGAGAGAGGGCTGCAGAGGTCTGTCTGTTGGAGAGAGGGAGAAGGGAGAGGGCTGCAGAGGTATGTCTGTTGGAGAGAGGGAGAAGGGAGAGGGCTGCAGAGGTATGTCTATTGGAGAGAGGGAGAAGGGAGAGGGCTGCAGAGGTATGTCTGTTGGAGAGAGGGAGAAGGGAGAGGGCTGCAGAGGTATGTCTGTTGGAGAGAGGGAGAAGGGAGAGGGCTGCAGAGGTATGTCTATTGGAGAGAGGGAGAAGGGAGAGGGCTGCAGAGGTATGTCTGTTGGAGAGAGGGAGAAGGGAGAGGGCTGCAGGGGTATGTCTGTTGGAGAGAGGGAGAAGGGAGAGGGCTGCAGAGGTATGTCTGTTGGAGAGAGGGAGAAGGGAGAGGGCTGCAGAGGTATGTCTGTTGGAGAGAGGGAGAAGGGAGAGGGCTGCAGAGGTATGTCTATTGGAGAGAGGGAGAAGGGAGAGGGCTGCAGAGGTCTGTCGGTTGGAGAGAGGGAGAAGGGAGAGGGCTGCAGAGGTCTGTCAGCTGGAGAGAGGGAGAAGGGAGAGGGCTGCAGAGGTATGTCTGTTGGAGAGAGGAGAGAGAGGGCTGCAGAGGTCTGTCGGTTGGAGAGAGGGAGAAGGGAGAGGGCTGCAGAGGTCTGTCGGTTGCAGAGAGGGAGGAGGGAGAGGGCTGCAGAGGTATGTCTGTTGGAGAGAGGGAGAAGGGAGAGGGCTGCAGAGGTCTGTCGATTGGAGAGAGGGAGAAGGGAGAGGGCTGCAGAGGTCTGTCGGTTGGAGAGAGGGAGAAGGGAGAGGGCTGCAGAGGTCTGTCGGTTGGAGAGAGGGAGAAAGGAGAGGGCTGCAGAGGTCTGTCAGCTGGAGAGAGGGAGAAGGGAGAGGGCTGCAGAGGTCTGTCAGCTGGAGAGAGGGAGAAGGGAGAGGGCTGCAGAGGTATGTCTGTTGGAGAGAGGAGAGAGAGGGCTGCAGAGGTATGTCTGTTGGAGAGAGGGAGAAGGGAGAGGGCTGCAGAGGTATGTCTGTTGGAGAGAGGGAGAAGGGAGAGGGCTGCAGAGGTCTGTCGTTTGGAGAGAGGGAGAAGGGAGAGGGCTGCAGAGGTATGTCTGTTGGAGAGAGGGAGGAGGGAGAGGGCTGCAGAGGTCTGTCGGTTGGAGAGAGGGAGGAGGGAGAGGGCTGCAGAGGTATGTCGTTTGGAGAGAGGGAGAAGGGAGAGGGCTGCAGAGGTATGTCTGTTGGAGAGAGGGAGAAGGGAGAGGGCTGCAGAGGTATGTCTATTGGAGAGAGGGAGAAGGGAGAGGGCTGCAGAGGTATGTCTGTTGGAGAGAGGGAGAAGGGAGAGGGCTGCAGAGGTCTGTCAGCTGGAGAGAGTGAGAAGGGAGAGGGCTGCAGAGGTCTGTCGGTTGGAGAGAGGGAGAAGGGAGAGGGCTGCAGAGGTCTGTCGGTTGGAGAGAGGGAGAAGGGAGAGGGCTGCAGAGGTATGTCTGTTGGAGAGAGGAGAGAGAGAGCTGCAGAGGTCTGTCGGTTGGAGAGAGGGAGAAGGGAGAGGGCTGCAGAGGTATGTCTGTTGGAGAGAGGAGAGAGAGGGCTGCAGAGGTCTGTCGGTTGGAGAGAGGGAGAAGGGAGAGGGCTGCAGAGGTCTGTCGGTTGCAGAGAGGGAGGAGGGAGAGGGCTGCAGAGGTATGTCTGTTGGAGAGAGGGAGAAGGGAGAGGGCTGCAGAGGTCTGTCGATTGGAGAGAGGGAGAAGGGAGAGGGCTGCAGAGGTCTGTCGGTTGGAGAGAGGGAGAAGGGAGAGGGCTGCAGAGGTCTGTCGGTTGGAGAGAGGGAGAAAGGAGAGGGCTGCAGAGGTCTGTCAGCTGGAGAGAGGGAGAAGGGAGAGGGCTGCAGAGGTCTGTCAGCTGGAGAGAGGGAGAAGGGAGAGGGCTGCAGAGGTATGTCTGTTGGAGAGAGGAGAGAGAGGGCTGCAGAGGTCTGTCGGTTGGAGAGAGGGAGAAGGGAGAGGGCTGCAGAGGTCTGTCGGTTGCAGAGAGGGAGGAGGGAGAGGGCTGCAGAGGTATGTCTGTTGGAGAGAGGGAGAAGGGAGAGGGCTGCAGAGGTCTGTCGATTGGAGAGAGGGAGAAGGGAGAGGGCTGCAGAGGTCTGTCGGTTGGAGAGAGGGAGAAGGGAGAGGGCTGCAGAGGTCTGTCGGTTGGAGAGAGGGAGAAAGGAGAGGGCTGCAGAGGTCTGTCAGCTGGAGAGAGGGAGAAGGGAGAGGGCTGCAGAGGTCTGTCAGCTGGAGAGAGGGAGAAGGGAGAGGGCTGCAGAGGTATGTCTGTTGGAGAGAGGAGAGAGAGGGCTGCAGAGGTATGTCTGTTGGAGAGAGGGAGAAGGGAGAGGGCTGCAGAGGTATGTCTGTTGGAGAGAGGGAGAAGGGAGAGGGCTGCAGAGGTCTGTCGTTTGGAGAGAGGGAGAAGGGAGAGGGCTGCAGAGGTATGTCTGTTGGAGAGAGGGAGGAGGGAGAGGGCTGCAGAGGTCTGTCGGTTGGAGAGAGGGAGGAGGGAGAGGGCTGCAGAGGTATGTCGTTTGGAGAGAGGGAGAAGGGAGAGGGCTGCAGAGGTATGTCTGTTGGAGAGAGGGAGAAGGGAGAGGGCTGCAGAGGTATGTCTATTGGAGAGAGGGAGAAGGGAGAGGGCTGCAGAGGTATGTCTGTTGGAGAGAGGGAGAAGGGAGAGGGCTGCAGAGGTCTGTCAGCTGGAGAGAGTGAGAAGGGAGAGGGCTGCAGAGGTCTGTCGGTTGGAGAGAGGGAGAAGGGAGAGGGCTGCAGAGGTCTGTCGGTTGGAGAGAGGGAGAAGGGAGAGGGCTGCAGAGGTATGTCTGTTGGAGAGAGGAGAGAGAGAGCTGCAGAGGTCTGTCGGTTGGAGAGAGGGAGAAGGGAGAGGGCTGCAGAGGTATGTCTGTTGGAGAGAGGAGAGAGAGGGCTGCAGAGGTCTGTCGGTTGGAGAGAGGGAGAAGGGAGAGGGCTGCAGAGGTCTGTCGGTTGCAGAGAGGGAGGAGGGAGAGGGCTGCAGAGGTATGTCTGTTGGAGAGAGGGAGAAGGGAGAGGGCTGCAGAGGTCTGTCGATTGGAGAGAGGGAGAAGGGAGAGGGCTGCAGAGGTCTGTCGGTTGGAGAGAGGGAGAAGGGAGAGGGCTGCAGAAGTCTGTCAGCTGGAGAGAGGGAGAAGGGAGAGGGCTGCAGAGGTCTGTCAGCTGGAGAGAGGGAGAAGGGAGAGGGCTGCAGAGGTATGTCTGTTGGAGAGAGGGAGAAGGGAGAGGGCTGCAGAGGTCTGTCGGTTGGAGAGAGGGAGGAGGGAGAGGGCTGCAGAGGTATGTCTGTTGGAGAGAGGGAGGAGAGAGAGGGCTGCAGAGGTATGTCAGCTGGAGAGAGGGAGAAGGGAGAGGGCTGCAGAGGTCTGTCGGTTGGAGAGAGGGAGGAGGGAGAGGGCTGCAGAGGTATGTCGTTTGGAGAGAGGGAGGAGAGAGGGCTGCAGAGGTCTGTCGGTTGGAGAGAGGGAGGAGGGAGAGGGCTGCAGAGGTCTGTCGTTTGGAGAGAGGAGAGAGAGGGCTGCAGAGGTCTGTCGGTTGGAGAGAGGGAGAAGGGAGAGGGCTGCAGAGGTATGTCTATTGGAGAGAGGGAGAAGGGAGAGGGCTGCAGAGGTATGTCTGTTGGAGAGAGGGAGAAGGGAGAGGGCTGCAGAGGTCTGTCTGTTGGAGAGAGGGAGGAGGGAGAGGGCTGCAGAGGTATGTTGTTTGGAGAGAGGGAGAAGGGAGAGGGCTGCAGGGGTATGTCTGTTGGAGAGAGGGAGAAGGGAGAGGGCTGCAGAGGTCTGTCGGTTGGAGAGAGGGAGGAGGGAGAGGGCTGCAGAGGTATGTCGTTTGGAGAGAGGAGAGAGAGGGCTGCAGAGGTATGTCTGTTGGAGAGAGGGAGAAGGGAGAGGGCTGCAGAGGTCTGTCGGTTGCAGAGAGGGAGAAGGGAGAGGGCTGCAGAGGTCTGTCTGTTGGAGAGAGGGAGGAGGGAGAGGGATGCAGAGGTATGTCTGTTGGAGAGAGGGAGGAGGGAGAGGGCTGCAGAGGTATGTCTGTTGGAGAGAGGGAGAAGGGAGAGGGCTGCAGAGGTATGTCTATTGGAGAGAGGGAGAAGGGAGAGGGCTGCAGAGGTATGTCTGTTGGAGAGAGGAGAGAGAGGGCTGCAGAGGTCTGTCTGTTGGAGAGAGGGAGAAGGGAGAGGGCTGCAGAGGTATGTCTGTTGGAGAGAGGGAGAAGGGAGAGGGCTGCAGAGGTATGTCTATTGGAGAGAGGGAGAAGGGAGAGGGCTGCAGAGGTATGTCTGTTGGAGAGAGGGAGAAGGGAGAGGGCTGCAGAGGTATGTCTGTTGGAGAGAGGGAGAAGGGAGAGGGCTGCAGAGGTATGTCTATTGGAGAGAGGGAGAAGGGAGAGGGCTGCAGAGGTATGTCTGTTGGAGAGAGGGAGAAGGGAGAGGGCTGCAGGGGTATGTCTGTTGGAGAGAGGGAGAAGGGAGAGGGCTGCTGAGGTATGTCTGTTTTGAGAGAGGGAGAAGGGAGAGGGCTGCAGAGGTATGTCTGTTGGAGAGAGGGAGAAGGGAGAGGGCTGCAGAGGTATGTCTATTGAAGAGAGGGAGAAGGGAGAGGGCTGCAGAGGTCTGTCGGTTGGAGAGAGGGAGAAGGGAGAGGGCTGCAGAGGTCTGTCAGCTGGAGAGAGGGAGAAGGGAGAGGGCTGCAGAGGTATGTCTGTTGGAGAGAGGAGAGAGAGGGCTGCAGAGGTCTGTCGGTTGGAGAGAGGGAGAAGGGAGAGGGCTGCAGAGGTCTGTCGGTTGCAGAGAGGGAGGAGGGAGAGGGCTGCAGAGGTATGTCTGTTGGAGAGAGGGAGAAGGGAGAGGGCTGCAGAGGTCTGTCGATTGGAGAGAGGGAGAAGGGAGAGGGCTGCAGAGGTCTGTCGGTTGGAGAGAGGGAGAAGGGAGAGGGCTGCAGAGGTCTGTCGGTTGGAGAGAGGGAGAAAGGAGAGGGCTGCAGAGGTCTGTCAGCTGGAGAGAGGGAGAAGGGAGAGGGCTGCAGAGGTCTGTCAGCTGGAGAGAGGGAGAAGGGAGAGGGCTGCAGAGGTATGTCTGTTGGAGAGAGGAGAGAGAGGGCTGCAGAGGTATGTCTGTTGGAGAGAGGGAGAAGGGAGAGGGCTGCAGAGGTATGTCTGTTGGAGAGAGGGAGAAGGGAGAGGGCTGCAGAGGTCTGTCGTTTGGAGAGAGGGAGAAGGGAGAGGGCTGCAGAGGTATGTCTGTTGGAGAGAGGGAGGAGGGAGAGGGCTGCAGAGGTCTGTCGGTTGGAGAGAGGGAGGAGGGAGAGGGCTGCAGAGGTATGTCGTTTGGAGAGAGGGAGAAGGGAGAGGGCTGCAGAGGTATGTCTGTTGGAGAGAGGGAGAAGGGAGAGGGCTGCAGAGGTATGTCTATTGGAGAGAGGGAGAAGGGAGAGGGCTGCAGAGGTATGTCTGTTGGAGAGAGGGAGAAGGGAGAGGGCTGCAGAGGTCTGTCAGCTGGAGAGAGTGAGAAGGGAGAGGGCTGCAGAGGTCTGTCGGTTGGAGAGAGGGAGAAGGGAGAGGGCTGCAGAGGTCTGTCGGTTGGAGAGAGGGAGAAGGGAGAGGGCTGCAGAGGTATGTCTGTTGGAGAGAGGAGAGAGAGAGCTGCAGAGGTCTGTCGGTTGGAGAGAGGGAGAAGGGAGAGGGCTGCAGAGGTATGTCTGTTGGAGAGAGGAGAGAGAGGGCTGCAGAGGTCTGTCGGTTGGAGAGAGGGAGAAGGGAGAGGGCTGCAGAGGTCTGTCGGTTGCAGAGAGGGAGGAGGGAGAGGGCTGCAGAGGTATGTCTGTTGGAGAGAGGGAGAAGGGAGAGGGCTGCAGAGGTCTGTCGATTGGAGAGAGGGAGAAGGGAGAGGGCTGCAGAGGTCTGTCGGTTGGAGAGAGGGAGAAGGGAGAGGGCTGCAAAGGTCTGTCGGTTGGAGAGAGGGAGAAGGGAGAGGGCTGCAGAGGTCTGTCAGCTGGAGAGAGGGAGAAGGGAGAGGGCTGCAGAGGTCTGTCAGCTGGAGAGAGGGAGAAGGGAGAGGGCTGCAGAGGTATGTCTGTTGGAGAGAGGGAGAAGGGAGAGGGCTGCAGAGGTCTGTCGGTTGGAGAGAGGGAGGAGGGAGAGGGCTGCAGAGGTATGTCTGTTGGAGAGAGGGAGGAGAGAGAGGGCTGCAGAGGTATGTCAGCTGGAGAGAGGGAGAAGGGAGAGGGCTGCAGAGGTCTGTCGGTTGGAGAGAGGGAGGAGGGAGAGGGCTGCAGAGGTATGTCGTTTGGAGAGAGGGAGGAGAGAGGGCTGCAGAGGTCTGTCGGTTGGAGAGAGGGAGGAGGGAGAGGGTTGCAGAGGTCTGTCGTTTGGAGAGAGGAGAGAGAGGGCTGCAGAGGTCTGTCGGTTGGAGAGAGGGAGAAGGGAGAGGGCTGCAGAGGTATGTCTATTGGAGAGAGGGAGAAGGGAGAGGGCTGCAGAGGTATGTCTGTTGGAGAGAGGGAGAAGGGAGAGGGCTGCAGAGGTCTGTCTGTTGGAGAGAGGGAGGAGGGAGAGGGCTGCAGAGGTATGTTGTTTGGAGAGAGGGAGAAGGGAGAGGGCTGCAGGGGTATGTCTGTTGGAGAGAGGGAGAAGGGAGAGGGCTGCAGAGGTCTGTCGGTTGGAGAGAGGGAGGAGGGAGAGGGCTGCAGAGGTATGTCGTTTGGAGAGAGGAGAGAGAGGGCTGCAGAGGTATGTCTGTTGGAGAGAGGGAGAAGGGAGAGGGCTGCAGAGGTATGTCTATTGGAGAGAGGGAGAAGGGAGAGGGCTGCAGAGGTATGTCTGTTGGAGAGAGGTATAAGGGAGAATGGCTGCAGAGGTCTGTCGGTTGGAGAGAGTGAGAAGGGAGAGGGCTGCAGAGGTATGTCTGTTGGAGAGAGGGAGAAGGGAGAGGGCTGCAGGGGTATGTCTGTTGGAGAGAGGGAGAAGGGAGAGGGCTGCAGAGGTCTGTCGGTTGGAGAGAGTGAGAAGGGAGAGGGCTGCAGGGGTATGTCTGTTGGAGAGAGGAGAGAGAGGGCTGCAGAGGTCTGTCGGTTGGAGAGAGGGAGAAGGGAGAGGGCTGCAGAGGTCTGTCTGTTGGAGAGAGGGAGAAGGGAGAGGGCTGCAGAGGTCTGTCGGTTGGAGAGAGGGAGAAGGGAGAGGGCTGCAGAGGTCTGTCAGCTGGAGAGAGGGAGAAGGGAGAGGGCTGCAGAGGTATGTCTGTTGGAGAGAGGGAGAAGGGAGAGGGCTGCAGAGGTCTGTCGGTTGGAGAGAGGGAGAAGGGAGAGGGCTGCAGAGGTCTGTCGGTTGGAGAGAGGGAGGAGGGAGAGGGCTGCAGAGGTATGTCGTTTGGAGAGAGGGAGGAGGGAGAGGGCTGCAGGGGTATGTCTGTTGGAGAGAGGGAGAAGGGAGAGGGCTGCAGAGGTCTGTCGGTTGGAGAGAGGGAGGAGGGAGAGGGCTGCAGGGGTATGTCTGTTGGAGAGAGGGAGAAGGGAGAGGGCTGCAGAGGTCTGTCGGTTGGAGAGAGGGAGGAGGGAGAGGGCTGCAGAGGTATGTCGTTTGGAGAGAGGAGAGAGAGGGCTGCAGAGGTATGTCTGTTGGAGAGAGGGAGGAGGGAGAGGGCTGCAGAGGTATGTCAGCTGGAGAGAGGGAGAAGGGAGAGGGCTGCAGAGGTATGTCGGTTGGAGAGAGGGAGGAGGGAGAGGGCTGCAGAGGTATGTCGTTTGGAGAGAGGAGAGAGAGGGCTGCAGAGGTATGTCTGTTGGAGAGAGGGAGAAGGGAGAGGGCTGCAGAGGTCTGTCTGTTGGAGAGAGGGAGAAGGGAGAGGGCTGCAGAGGTATGTCTGTTGGAGAGAGGGAGAAGGGAGAGGGCTGCAGAGGTATGTCTGTTGGAGAGAGGGAGAAGGGAGAGGGCTGCAGAGGTATGTCTGTTGGAGAGAGGGAGAAGGGAGAGGGCTGCAGAGGTCTGTCTGTTGGAGAGAGGGAGAAGGGAGAGGGCTGCAGAGGTATGTCTGTTTGAGAGAGTGAGAAGGGAGAGGGCTGCAGAGGTCTGTCGGTTGGAGAGAGGGAGGAGGGAGAGGGCTGCAGAGGTCTGTCGGTTGGAGAGAGGGAGGAGGGAGAGGGCTGCAGAGGTATGTCAGTTAGCTTGAGAGAGGTAGAAGATGGGAGAGGGCTGCAGAGGTCTGTTCCCACACTGGTTAACCTGTTGGGGATGGGGGCGCTGTTTAGACTATTTATGCTAATGTGGCTAATTTTTTAAACGGCTTCCCACAAAATCCTTGATCGTACAATATGCATATTATTATTATTATTGGATAGAAAACAGTCTATAGTTTCTATAGGAGTTGAAATTTTGTCTCTAAGTGGAACAGAGCCCATTCTACAGCAATTTCCCTGACATGGAGTCAGATTTGAGAAACGTTGGCCACTTTTCTGAAGTCATTTAAACGGGCACTGTCGTTGCTATGACTATACGGACACTTCTTACGTCTTCCCCTGGATGCCTTTACGTGATGACGATTCCAACGGGCTCGATTGCTCGTTCACAGGCACTACAAATGAAAAAAACCTTTAGCTAGCAAGTCTTTTCTTGCTGCGTAACGCGCGTGGAAGACACCGACCCTCTCCTGTTCCAAGCATTAGTTTAGCCTGTTATATTTCTCCGGTCATCTTTTCACTCGTTATAGGAGTTACAAACATCACAAAGTAGTTAATTTAAAGCGTTTTATAGCAATTTATATCCGTTTAGTGCGATTTTGGGACATTTATTTTTGCAACGATGTGAAAAGTTGGGAACGCTTTTCAGTTCATCCCGAACGTAGTTGACATTTCCACATGGCAAGAGGACAGCTTTCCACCAAAAGACGATTTCTCCCAAGAAAGGATCCTTTGCCCAAGATACTGATGGAAGAACAGCTCAAGGTAGGACATTTTTATTATGATAAATCGTGTTTCTGTCGAAACATTTTAGTGGCTTAGGACGCCATGTTTTTTGACGTAGCTTCGCTTGGCGCAAACTGTATTGAAAAGTAAGGATAAATTAAAAAATGTAATAACGCAATTGTATTAAGAATTAAATTGTCTATCAATCCCTGTCCACCCTATATTTTTTAGTCACGTTTATGAGTATTTATGTATAAGAGTAGATCACTGTCTAAGTGGCGCAAGGACGTTTTCTTTACCAGCTTGTCTACATTTCACATTGTCTAACCATGATTTTGGTGGCTAAATATAAACATTTTCGATCAAACTGTATATGCATGTTGTAATGTGATGTTACAGGAGTGTCATCGGAAGAATTCTGAGAAGGTTAGTGAAAAAATTAATATCTTTTGGCGATGTTGACTTTTATCGCTCACTTTGGCTAGAATCAATGCTGGGCTGCTAATTGCTATGTGCTAAGCTAATATAACGATTTATTGTGTTTTCGCTGTAAGACACTTAGAAAATCTGAAATATTGTCTGTATTCACAGGATCTGTGTCTTTCGATTCGTGTATGCTGTGTATTTTTACGAAATGTTTGATGATTAGTAGTTAGGTAAACACGTTGCTCATTGTAATTATTCTAGTCCATTTGTGATGGTGGGTGCAATTGTAAACTATGCCATATACCTGAAATATGCACTTTTTTCTAACAAAACCTATCCCATACCATAAATATGTTATCAGACTGTCATCTAATGAGTTTTTTTGTTGGTTAGGGGCTATAAATATCTTAGTTTAGCCGAATTGGTGATGGCTACTGGTGTTGGTGGACAAATAAAAGATGGTGGAATATGCTAATGTGTTTTTAGGTAATAGATGTACATCTTTACATATTGTGTCTTCCCTGTAAAACATTTTAAAAATCGGAAATGTTGACTGGATTCATAAGATCTGTGTCTTTCATTAGCTGTATTGGACTTTAATGTGTGAAAGTTAAATATTTTAAAAAAATATTTTTTTTGAATTTCGCGGCACTGGTTTTTCAGTGGGGGGGGGGGGGGGAGTGCCGCTAGCGGCACGCTGATCCTAGACAGGTTAAATCAACGTTGTTGACTTTCATTTGGAAGGAGGGAAAGAGATGGGCCTGAGGAGAAGGATGGAGCGATGGAGGGGATAGAGGGGTAAGAGGAGAGCAAGCGTGTGAGTGTGTCGGGCACTGTAGAGGAAAGAGGGAGCGAGGGAGCAGATGGAGGGGTGAGAGGAGATCAGAGTTAGTTAGTGTGTCGGGGCTTGTGGAGGAGGAGGCAGCAAGGGGATGGAGGGGTGAGAGGAGATCAGAGTTTGTTAATGTGTCGGGGCTTGTGGAGGAGGAGGAGGAAGCAAGGGGATGGAGGGGTGAGAGGAGATCAGAGTTTGTTAGTGTGTCGGGGCTTGTGGAGGAGGAGGGAGCAAGGGGATGGAGAGGTGAGAGGAGATCAGAGTTTGTTAGTGTGTCGGGGCTTGTGGAGGAGGAGGAGGAAGCAAGGGGATGGAGGGGTGAGAGGAGATCAGAGTTTGTTAGTGTGTCGGGGCTTGTGGAGGAGGAGGGAGCAAGGGGATGGAGAGGTGAGAGGAGATCAGAGTTAGTTAGTGTGTTGGGGCTTGTGGAGGAGAAGGAAGGAGCAAGGGGATAGAGAGGTGAGAGGAGATCAGAGTGTGTTAGTGTGTCGGGGCTTGTGGAGGAGGAGCAGGAAGCAAGGGGATGGAGGGGTGAGAGGAGATCAGAGTTTGTTAGTGTGTCGGGGCTTGTGGAGGAGGAGGAGGAAGCAAGGGGATGGAGGGGTGAGAGGAGATCAGAGTTTGATAGTGTGTCGGGGCTTGTGGAGGAGGAGGAGGAAGCAAGGGGATGGAGGGGTGAGAGGAGATCAGAGTTTGATAGTGTGTCAGGGCTTGTGGAGGAGGAGGAGGAAGCAAGGGGATGGAGGGGTGAGAGGAGATCAGAGTTTGTTAGTGTGTCGGGGCTTGTGGAGGAGGAGGAGGAAGCAAGGGGATGGAGGGGTGAGAGGAGATCAGAGTTTGTTAGTGTGTCGGGGCTTGTGGAGGAGGAGGAAGGTGCAAGGGGATGGAGGGGTGAGAGGAGATTGGAGCGTGTGAGTGTGGCAGGGCTTGAAAATGAATCCTATCAGATTGCCAGCGCAGTACATATTGGGATTAATGAAGGGGAATGTTCAGGCAGGAAGATCTTCACACCCAGTCAATTATTAATACAGAGGACCAGAGAGACAGGGGGAGAGTATGGGAGAAAGACCGGAGAGAGAGCAGGAGTACTAGAGAGAGAGAAAGAGAGCGAGAGAGAGAGAGAGAGAGAGTGTTTTGGTATGAAGAGAGAAACAGAGGTAGAAGGGTAAAGGGGAGAAATGTGAATAGGTAAGACCTCTGAAAGATACATATATAGATATATGACTCCCTGACTCCATTTTGTTAACAATGAGAAAGCAGGGAAGAAGAAAGCAAACAAAAGAATGAGAGATGATTGCTGAGTAAATGACTACCCAGTGGACACTTGTTTTTTCCAAGGTTAAAAATGGACCTGTGAGCAGACTTTTACTGCTCTCTCACCACTACTCCACTCCTCAACTCCCCCCTTTTCCTCTCCTCTGTTGATTCCTATTGATCTGTCGGTTATTGCTCGCCGCAGTTCATTTCTGTCACTGCAGTGTTTTTAGGAGGAATAGAAAACGATTTGCCTTAGGGGGTTTTCTCTAGGCTTAGAGTCTAACCTGAGGCAAGAACACTGGTACAAACACACGTGCATGAACAAATAAATACACACACTCACGCTCACATGTATGCCATGGACCACCACGCACTTACACATGCATGCACTCAAGCAGACACACACACACACACACACACACACACACACACACACACACACACACACACACACACACACACACACACACACACACACACACACACACACACAAACAAACACTCAAATAGATACATATGCATTTACAGCTACAATAATCAACAGTGGAGTATTAACAAAGTCAGATCATGAATTATGTTATACACAATCACACCCAAGCAGCACTACAGTTTCTATTGGCGTCTAAATTCTAGCCAATGGAGATTAAACATAGAAAAATCTAAGGTTAAACCCAAACTCCAGGCAATATCCCAGCAATCTCACTTTCCCATGTTATATTTTCTCAATATCTGTTCCATATTTCATATTCATGTACTTCTCTCCCTGGAGAACCCACTGGGCACACTGCATCATTTCAATGTGGATATTTGGGTAATAAACCATCCAATGGAAAAACAATGTCAGATTTTTTGTTTAGTTGTCACTCAAATGTATAGAACTGCGCTTTCATCCAATTAAAACACAGCAGAGTTCAAATGGGAATACAATGTCAGATATACAACATATTAATGTGTTATCACTGTGCTTCATCTAATAGCAGAACCAAATGACCTGGATGGCAGTTGAGATTACATTAAAAGTATGTGGTGCAAGTGATCAATGCCATTCGAGATTCTGCACAGATTATTACAGCGATTGTGAAGATCTCCGCAGACCTGCGACAACCTATGCATGCTATGTTGAACATGCACGCTTTATATGATTACATAAGAAGAAATGTATAGTACAGTAACCTAAATGTGGCCATGGATGTTACTCATTTTGAGGTAGAATGTTACATTAGTTTGGAAGACTTAACTTGAGGCTATTTACTGTAATACAAAAGTAATATTGAATTGTGTTTGGTTGACCCTTCCAAATATCAACATTTAAAGGAGATGGGTCTACTGCTTGGATAGTTCCATCTGACCCACTGGCTTAATAAGTTAATAGGCTATTTATTGTATTTCAAATGTGATGAATAAACATTTGAAGGTGATTTATCTTCTTGCTTGGGTAGATCCATTTGTCCCACTGACTTAGTCTGGCTTTATTTCCAGTTCGTCTACAAATTAATAATTGATATGTTTGATTCATTTCTCCATTTCAACCAACAATCTAAGTAACAAAATATTACTGAATCAAATCAAACTTTAAATCCACTTTAAATAAGGTTTGCTTTGATTAAGCTAATTTCTTGAACTTATATTTTTAGTTGAGATGGAGATGTGAATCCAACATTATGAATTTGTAGACAAACTGGAATTAAAACCAGACTAAGTCAGTGGCACATAATCCAACTGTGAAATCAACCAGCGCTTGAAACTCTAAGCCTATTGCATTGCTTATGTTTAGTTGAAATCTGGTTTGAATAGAAACAATAGCTGCTGATGACTTTACAAATGCTATATATATCACATCTGCTCCTGCCACACGCC